>NW_027479393.1:0-135113 GCF_051014685.1 Ptiloglossa arizonensis
CGAGTTTCTACTTTCAGACGCAGCAGGAACTTCTGGGTTTGGTCAATCCGTTCGCGAGATATGGGAGATTGAAGCTAAGAAATGGTTGAGAAGACAACAAATTTTTCGCACTCCTGCTGCTCCTAACGCTTAACCAGAATGGCCTAGGGAAAAAATACACATACCGTTGTAATCGGGCGAGTTTCTACTTTCAGATGCAACAGGAATTTTTGTGTTAGGTCAATCCGTTCGCGAGATATGGGAGTTTGAAGCTAAGAAATGATTGAGAAGACAACAAATTTTTCGCACTTCTGCTGCTCCTAACGCTTAACCAGAATGGCCTAGGGAAAAAATACACATACCGTTGTAATCGGGCGAGTTTCTACTTTCAGACGCAACAGGAATTTTTGGGTTAGGTCAATCCGTTCGCGAGATATGGGACTTTCAAGCTAAGAAATGGTTGACAAGACAATAAATTTTTCGCAATTCTGCTGCTCCAATCGCTTAACCAGAATGGCCTAAGGGAAAAATACACGTACCGTTGTAATCGGGCGAGTTTCTACTTTCAGACCCAACAGGAATTTTTGGGTTAGGTCAATCCGTTCGCGAGATATGGAGTTTGAAGCCAAGAAATGGTTGAGAAGGCAAACAATTTTTCGCTATTCTGCTGCTCCAAACGCTTAACCAGAATGGCCTAGGGAAAAAATACACATACCGTTGTAATCGGGCGAGTTTCTTCTTTCAGATGCAACTAGAATTTTTGGGTTAGGTCAATCCTTTCGCGAGATATGGGAGTTTGAAGCTAAGAAATGGTAAAGAAGACAACAAATTTTTCGCACTACTGCTGCTCCAAACGCTTAACCAGAATGGCCTAGGGAAAAAATAGACATACCGTTGTAATCGGGCGAGTTTCTACTTTCAGACGCAACAGGAATTTTTGGGTTAGGTCAATCCGTTCGCGAGATATGGGATTTTGAAGCCAAGAAATGGTTATGAAGACAACAAATTTTCGCACTTCTGCTGCTCCAAACGCTTAATCAGAATGGCCTAGGGAAAAAATACACATACCGTTGTAATCGGGCGAGTTTCTACTATCAGACGCAACAGGAATTTTTGGGTTAGGTCAATCCGTTCGCGAGATATGGGACTTTCAAGCTAAGAAATGGTTGACAAGACAATAAATTTTTCGCAATTCTGCTGCTCCAATCGCTTAACCAGAATGGCCTAAGGGAAAAATACACATACCGTTGTAATCGGGCGAGTTTCTTCTTTCAGATGCAACTAGAATTTTTGGGTTAGGTCAATCCTTTCGCGAGATATGGGAGTTTGAAGCTAAGAAATGGTAAAGAAGACAACAAATTTTTCGCACTACTGCTGCTCCAAACGCTTAACCAGAATGGCCTAGGGAAAAAATAGACATACCGTTGTAATCGGGCGAGTTTCTACTTTCAGACGCAACAGGAATTTTTGGGTTAGGTCAATCCGTTCGCGAGATATGGGATTTTGAAGCCAAGAAATGGTTATGAAGACAACAAATTTTTCGCACTTCTGCTGCTCCAAACGCTTAATCAGAATGGCCTAGGGAAAAAATACACATACCGTTGTAATCGGGCGAGTTTCTACTATCAGACGCAACAGGAATTTTTGGGATAGGTCAATCCGTTCGCGAGATATGGGACTTTCAAGCTAAGAAATGGTTGACAAGACAATAAATTTTTCGCAATTCTGCTGCTCCAATCGCTTAACCAGAATGGCCTAAGGGAAAAATACACGTACCGTTGTAATCGGGCGAGTTTCTACTTTCATATGCAATAGGAATTTTTGGGTTAGGTCAATCCGTTCGCGAGATATGGCAGTTTGAAGCCAAGAAATGGTTGAGAAAGCAAAAAATTTTTCGCAATTCTGCTGCTCCAAACGCTTAACCAGAATGGCCTAGGGAAAAAATACACATACCGTTGTAATCGGGCGAGTTTCTACTTTCAGATGCAATAGGAATTTTTGGGTTAGGTCAATCCGTTCGCGAGATATGGGAGATTGAAGCTAAGAAATGGTTAAGAAGACAACAAATATTTCGCACTTCTGCTGCTCCAAACGCTTAACCAGAATGGCCTAGGGAAAAAATACACATACCGTTGTTATCGGGCGAGTTTCTACTTTCAGACGCAGCAGGAATTTTTGGGTTAGGTCAATCCGTTCGCGAGATATGGGAGTTTGAAGCCAAGAAATGGTTGAGAAGGCAAACAATTTTTCGCTATTCTGCTGCTCCAAACGCTTAACCAGAATGGCCTATGGAAAAAATACACATACCGTTGTAATCGGGCGAGTTTCTACTTTCAGACGCAGCAGGAATTTTTGGGTTAGGTCAATCCGTTCGCGAGATATGGGAGTTTGAAGCCAAGAAATGGTTGAGAAGGCAAACAATTTTTCGCTATTCTGCTGCTCCAAACGCTTAACCAGAATGGCCTATGGAAAAAATACACATACTGTTGTAATCGGGCGTGTTTCTTGTTTCAGATGCAACAAGAATTTTTGGGTTAAGTCAATCCGTTCGCGAGATATGGGTGTTTGAAGCTAAGAACTGGTAAAGAAGGCAAAAAATTTTTCGCAATTCTGCTGCTCCAAACGCTTAACCAGAATGGCCTAGGGAAGAAATACACATACCGTTGTAATCGGGCGAGTTTCTACTTTCAGACCCAACAGGAATTTTTGGGTTAGGTCAATCCGTTCGCGAGATATGGGAGTTTGAAGCCAAGAAATGGTTGAGAAGGCAAACAATTTTTCGCTATTCTGCTGCTCCAAACGCTTAACCAGAATGGCCTAGGGAAAAAATACACATACCGTTGTAATCGGGCGAGTTTCTTCTTTCAGATGCAACAAGAATTTTTGGGTTAGGTCGATCCGTTCGCGAGATATGGGAGTTTGAAGCTAAGAAATGGTAAAGAAGACAACAAATTTTTCGCACTACTGCTGCTCCAAACGCTTAACCAGAATGGCCTAATGAAAAAATACACATACCGTTGTAATCGGGCGAGTTTCTACTTTCAGACGCAACAGGAATTTTTGGGTTAGGTCAATCCGTTCGCGAGATATGGGACTTTCAAGGTAAGAAATGGTTGACAAGACAATAAATTTTTCGCACTTCTGCTGCTCCAATCTCTTAATCAGAATGGCCTAAGGGAAAAATACACGTACCGTTGTAATCGGGCGAGTTTCTACTTTCAGATGCAATAGGAATTTTTGGGTTAGGTCAATCCGTTCGCGAGATATGGGAGTTTGAAGCTAAGAAATGATTGACAAGACAACAAATTTTTCGCACTTCTGCTGCTCCTAACGCTTAACCAGAATGGCCTAGGGAAAAAATACGCATATCGTTGAAATCGGGCGAGTTTCTACTTTCAGACGCAGCAGCAACTTCTGGGTTTGGTCAATCCGTTCGCGAGATATGGGAGTTTGAAGCTAAGAAATGGTTGAGAAGACAACAAATTTTTCGCATTTCTGCTGCTCCTAACGCTTAACCAGAATGGCCTAGGGAAAAAATACACATACCGTTGTAATCGGGCGAGTTTCTACTTTCAGAAGCAACAGGAATTTTTGGGTTAGGTCAATCCGTTCGCGAGATATGGGAGTTTGAAGCTAAGAAATGATTGAGAAGACAACAAATTTTTCGCACTTCTGCTGCTCCAATCGCTTAACCAGAATGCCCTAAGGGAAAAATACACGTACCGTTGTAATCGGGCGAGTTTCTACTTTCAGATGCAATAGGAATTTTTGGGTTAGGTCAATCCGTTCGCGAGATATGGCAGTTTGAAGCCAAGAAATGGTTGAGAAAGCAAAAAACTTTTCGCAATTCTGCTGCTCCAAACGCTTAACCAGAATGGCATAGGGAAAAAATACACATACCGTTGTAATCGGGAGAGTTTCTACTTTCAGATGCAATAGGAATTTTTGGGTTGGGTCAATCCGTTCGCGAGATATGGGACTTTCAAGGTAAGAAATGGTTGAAAAGACAATAAATTTTTCGCACTTCTGCTGCTCCAATCGCTTAACCAGAATGGCCTAAGGGAAAAATACACGTACCGTTGTAATCGGGAGAGTTTCTACTTTCAGATGCAATAGGAATTTTTGGGTTAGGTCAATCCGTTCGTGAGATATGGGAGTTTGAAGCTAAGAAATGGTTATGAAGACAACAAATTTTTCGCACTTCTGCTGCTCCAAACGCTTAATCAGAATGGCCTAGGGAAAAAATACACATACCGTTGTAATCGGCCGAGTTTCTACTTTCAGACGCAACAGGAATTTTTGGGTTAGGTCAATCCATTCGCGAGATGTGGGAGTTTGAAGCTAAGAAATGATTGAGAAGACAACAAATTTTTCGCACTTCTGCTGCTCCTAACGCTTAACCAGAATGGCCTAGGGAAAAAATACACATACCGTTGTAATCGGGCGAGTTTCTACTTTCAGATGCAACAGGAATTTTTGGGTTAGGTCAATCCGTTCGCGAGATATGGGAGTTTGAATCTAAGAAATGATTGAGAAGACAACAAATTTTTCGCACTTCTGCTGCTCCTAACGCTTAACCAGAATGGCCTAGGGAAAAAATACACATATCGTTGTAATCGGGCGAGTTTCTACTTTCAGACGCAGCAGGAACTTCTGGGTTTGGTCAATCCGTTCGCGAGATATGGGAGTTTGAAGCTAAGAAATGATTGAGAAGACAACAAATTTTTCGCACTTCTGCTGCTCCAAACGCTTAACCAGAATGGCCTAGGGAAAAAATACGCATATCGTTGTAATCGGGCGAGTTTCTACTTTCAGACGCAGCAGGAACTTCTGGGTTTGGTCAATCCGTTCGCGAGATATGGGAGATTGAAGCTAAGAAATGGTTGAGAAGACAACAAATTTTTCGCACTCCTGCTGCTCCTAACGCTTAACCAGAATGGCCTAGGGAAAAAATACACATACCGTTGTAATCGGGCGAGTTTCTACTTTCAGATGCAACAGGAATTTTTGTGTTAGGTCAATCCGTTCGCGAGATATGGGAGTTTGAAGCTAAGAAATGATTGAGAAGAGAACAAATTTTTCGCACTTCTGCTGCTCCTAACGCTTAACCAGAATGGCCTAGGGAAAAAATACACATATCGTTGTAATCGGGCGAGTTTCTAATTTCAGACGCAGCAGGAACTTCTGGGTTTGGTCAATCCGTTTGCGAGATATGGGAGTTTGAAGCTAAGAAATGGTTATGAAGACAACAACTTTTTCGCACTTCTGCTGCTCCTAACGCTTAACCAGAATGGCCTAGGGAAAAAATACACATACCGTTGTAATCGGGCGAGTTTCTACTTTCAGATGCTACAGGAATTTTTGTGTTAGGTCAATCCGTTCGCGAGATATGGGAGTTTGAAGCTAAGAAATGATTGAGAAGACAACAAATTTTTCGCACTTCTGCAGCTCCTAACGCTTAACCAGAATGGCCTAGGGAAAAAATACACATATCGTTGTAATCGGGCGAGTTTCTACTTTCAGACGCAGCAGGAACTTCTGGGTTTGGTCAATCCGTTCGCGAGATATGGGAGTTTGAAGCTAAGAAATGGTTACGAAGACAACAACTTTTTCGCACTTCTGCTGCTCCTAACGCTTAATCAGAATGGCCTAGGGAAAAAATACACATACCGTTGTAATCGGGCGAGTTTCTACTTTCAGAGGCAACAGGAATTTTTGGGTTAGGTCAATCCGTTCGCGAGATATGGGAGTTTGAAGCCAAGAAATGGTTGAGAAAGCAAAAAACTTTTCGCAATTCTGCTGCTCCAAACGCTTAACCAGAATGGCATAGGGAAAAAATACACATACCGTTGTAATCGGGCGAGTTTCTACTTTCAGACGCAACAGGAATTTTTGGGTTAGGTCAATCCGTTCGCGAGATATGGGATTTTGAAGCCAAGAAATGGTTATGAAGACAACAAATTTTTCGCACTTCTGCTGCTCCAAACGCTTAATCAGAATGGCCTAGGGGAAAAATACACATACCGTTGTAATCGGGCGAGTTTCTACTATCAGACGCAGCAGGAACTTCTGGGTTTGGTCAATCCGTTCGCGAGATATGGGAGATTGAAGCTAAGAAATGGTTGAGAAGACAACAAATTTTTCGCACTCCTGCTGCTCCTAACGCTTAACCAGAATGGCCTAGGGAAAAAATACACATACCGTTGTAATCGGGCGAGTTTCTACTTTCAGACGCAACAGGAATTTTTGGGTTAGGTCAATCCGTTCGCAAGATATGGGATTTTGAAGCCAAGAAATGGTTATGAAGACAACAAATTTTTCGCACTTCTGCTGCTCCAAACGCTTAATCAGAATGGCCTAAGGGAAAAATACACATACCGTTGTAATCGGGCGAGTTTCTTCTTTCAGATGCAACTAGAATTTTTGGGTTAGGTCAATCCTTTCGCGAGATATGGGAGTTTGAAGCTAAGAAATGGTAAAGAAGACAACAAATTTTTCGCACTACTGCTGCTCCAAACGCTTAACCAGAATGGCCTAGGGAAAAAATAGACATACCGTTGTAATCGGGCGAGTTTCTACTTTCAGACGCAACAGGAATTTTTGGGTTAGGTCAATCCGTTCGCGAGATATGGGATTTTGAAGCCAAGAAATGGTTATGAAGACAACAAATTTTTCGCACTTCTGCTGCTCCAAACGCTTAATCAGAATGGCCTAGGGAAAAAATACACATACCGTTGTAATCGGGCGAGTTTCTACTATCAGACGCAACAGGAATTTTTGGGTTAGGTCAATCCGTTCGCGAGATATGGGACTTTCAAGCTAAGAAATGGTTGACAAGACAATAAATTTTTCGCAATTCTGCTGCTCCAATCGCTTAACCAGAATGGCCTAAGGGAAAAATACACGTACCGTTGTAATCGGGCGAGTTTCTACTTTCATATGCAATAGGAATTTTTGGGTTCGGTCAATCCGTTCGCGAGATATGGCAGTTTGCAGCCAAGAAATGGTTGAGAAAGCAAAAAATTTTTCGCAATTCTGCTGCTCCAAACGCTTAACCAGAATGGCCTAGGGAAAAAATACACATACCGTTGTAATCGGGCGAGTTTCTACTTTCAGATGCAATAGGAATTTTTGGGTTAGGTCAATCCGTTCGCGAGATATGGGAGATTGAAGCTAAGAAATGGTTAAGAAGACAACAAATATTTCGCACTTCTGCTGCTCCAAACGCTTAACCAGAATGGCCTAGGGAAAAAATACACATACCGTTGTTATCGGGCGAGTTTCTACTTTCAGACGCAGCAGGAATTTTTGGGTTAGGTCAATCCGTTCGCGAGATATGGGAGTTTGAAGCCAAGAAATGGTTGAGAAGGCAAACAATTTTTCGCTATTCTGCTGCTCCAAACGCTTAACCAGAATGGCCTATGGAAAAAATACACATACCGTTGTAATCGGGCGAGTTTCTACTTTCAGACGCAGCAGGAATTTTTGGGTTAGGTCAATCCGTTCGCGAGATATGGGAGTTTGAAGCCAAGAAATGGTTGAGAAGGCAAACAATTTTTCGCTATTCTGCTGCTCCAAACGCTTAACCAGAATGGCCTATGGAAAAAATACACATACTGTTGTAATCGGGCGTGTTTCTTGTTTCAGATGCAACAAGAATTTTTGGGTTAAGTCAATCCGTTCGCGAGATATGGGTGTTTGAAGCTAAGAACTGGTAAAGAAGGCAAAAAATTTTTCGCAATTCTGCTGCTCCAAACGCTTAACCAGAATGGCCTAGGGAAGAAATACACATACCGTTGTAATCGGGCGAGTTTCTACTTTCAGACCCAACAGGAATTTTTGGGTTAGGTCAATCCGTTCGCGAGATATGGGAGTTTGAAGCCAAGAAATGGTTGAGAAGGCAAACAATTTTTCGCTATTCTGCTGCTCCAAACGCTTAACCAGAATGGCCTAGGGAAAAAATACACATACCGTTGTAATCGGGCGAGTTTCTTCTTTCAGATGCAACAAGAATTTTTGGGTTAGGTCGATCCGTTCGGGAGATATGGGAGTTTGAAGCTAAGAAATGGTAAAGAAGACAACAAATTTTTCGCACTACTGCTGCTCCAAACGCTTAACCAGAATGGCCTAATGAAAAAATACACATACCGTTGTAATCGGGCGAGTTTCTACTTTCAGACGCAACAGGAATTTTTGGGTTAGGTCAATCCGTTCGCGAGATATGGGACTTTCAAGGTAAGAAATGGTTGACAAGACAATAAATTTTTCGCACTTCTGCTGCTCCAATCTCTTAATCAGAATGGCCTAAGGGAAAAATACACGTACCGTTGTAATCGGGCGAGTTTCTACTTTCAGATGCAATAGGAATTTTTGGGTTAGGTCAATCCGTTCGCGAGATATGGGAGTTTGAAGCTAAGAAATGATTGACAAGACAACAAATTTTTCGCACTTCTGCTGCTCCTAACGCTTAACCAGAATGGCCTAGGGAAAAAATACGCATATCGTTGAAATCGGGCGAGTTTCTACTTTCAGACGCAGCAGCAACTTCTGGGTTTGGTCAATCCGTTCGCGAGATATGGGAGTTTGAAGCTAAGAAATGGTTGAGAAGACAACAATTTTTTCGCACTTCTGCTGCTCCTAACGCTTAACCAGAATGGCCTAGGGAAAAAATACACAACCGTTGTAATCGGGCGAGTTTCTACTTTCAGATGCAACAGGAATTTTTGGGTTAGGTCAATCCGTTCGCGAGATATGGGAGTTTGAAGCTAAGAAATGATTGACAAGACAACAAATTTTTCGCACTTCTGCTGCTACTAACGCTTAACCAGAATGGCCTAGGGAAAAAATACACATATCGTTGTAATCGGGCGAGTTTCTACTTTCAGACGCAGCAGGAACTTCTGGGTTTGGTCAATCCGTTCGCGAGATATGGGAGTTTGAAGCTAAGAAATGGTTATGAAGACAACAACTTTTTTGCACCTCTGCTGCTCCTAACGCTTAAACAGAATGGCCTAGGAAAAAAATACACATACCGTTGTAATCGGGCGAGTTTCTACTTTCAGAGGCAACAGGAATTTTTGGGTTAGGTCAATCCGTTCGCGAGATATGGGAGTTTGAAGCTAAGAAATGATTGAGAAGACAACAAATTTTTCGCACTTCTGCTGCTCCAATCGCTTAACCAGAATGCCCTAAGGGAAAAATACACGTACCGTTGTAATCGGGCGAGTTTCTACTTTCAGATGCAATAGGAATTTTTGGGTTAGGTCAATCCGTTCGCGAGATATGGCAGTTTGAAGCCAAGAAATGGTTGAGAAAGCAAAAAACTTTTCGCAATTCTGCTGCTCCAAACGCTTAACCAGAATGGCATAGGGAAAAAATACACATACCGTTGTAATCGGGCGAGTTTCTACTTTCAGATGCAATAGGAATTTTTGGGTTGGGTCAATCCGTTCGCGAGATATGGGACTTTCAAGGTAAGAAATGGTTGAAAAGACAATAAATTTTTCGCACTTCTGCTGCTCCAATCGCTTAACCAGAATGGCCTAAGGGAGAAATACACGTACCGTTGTAATCGGGAGAGTTTCTACTTTCAGATGCAATAGGAATTTTTGGGTTAGGTCAATCCGTTCGTGAGATATGGGAGTTTGAAGCTAAGAAATGGTTATGAAGACAACAAATTTTTCGCACTTCTGCTGCTCCAAACGCTTAATCAGAATGGCCTAGGGAAAAAATACACATACCGTTGTAATCGGCCGAGTTTCTACTTTCAGACGCAACAGGAATTTTTGGGTTAGGTCAATCCATTCGCGAGATGTGGGAGTTTGAAGCTAAGAAATGATTGAGAAGACAACAAATTTTTCGCACTTCTGCTGCTCCTAACGCTTAACCAGAATGGCCTAGGGAAAAAATACACATACCGTTGTAATCGGGCGAGTTTCTACTTTCAGATGCAACAGGAATTTTTGGGTTAGGTCAATCCGTTCGCGAGATATGGGAGTTTGAATCTAAGAAATGATTGAGAAGACAACAAATTTTTCGCACTTCTGCTGCTCCTAACGCTTAACCAGAATGGCCTAGGGAAAAAATACACATATCGTTGTAATCGGGCGAGTTTCTACTTTCAGACGCAGCAGGAACTTCTGGGTTTGGTCAATCCGTTCGCGAGATATGGGAGTTTGAAGCTAAGAAATGATTGAGAAGACAACAAATTTTTCGCACTTCTGCTGCTCCAAACGCTTAACCAGAATGGCCTAGGGAAAAAATACGCATATCGTTGTAATCGGGCGAGTTTCTACTTTCAGACGCAGCAGGAACTTCTGGGTTTGGTCAATCCGTTCGCGAGATATGGGAGATTGAAGCTAAGAAATGGTTGAGAAGACAACAAATTTTTCGCACTCCTGCTGCTCCTAACGCTTAACCAGAATGGCCTAGGGAAAAAATACACATACCGTTGTAATCGGGCGAGTTTCTACTTTCAGATGCAACAGGAATTTTTGTGTTAGGTCAATCCGTTCGCGAGATATGGGAGTTTGAAGCTAAGAAATGATTGAGAAGACAACAAATTTTTCGCACTTCTGCTGCTCCTAACGCTTAACCAGAATGGCCTAGGGAAAAAATACACATATCGTTGTAATCGGGCGAGTTTCTAATTTCAGACGCAGCAGGAACTTCTGGGTTTGGTCAATCCGTTTGCGAGATATGGGAGTTTGAAGCTAAGAAATGGTTATGAAGACAACAACTTTTTCGCACTTCTGCTGCTCCTAACGCTTAACCAGAATGGCCTAGGGAAAAAATACACATACCGTTGTAATCGGGCGAGTTTCTACTTTCAGATGCTACAGGAATTTTTGTGTTAGGTCAATCCGTTCGCGAGATATGGGAGTTTGAAGCTAAGAAATGATTGAGAAGACAACAAATTTTTCGCACTTCTGCAGCTCCTAACGCTTAACCAGAATGGCCTAGGGAAAAAATACACATATCGTTGTAATCGGGCGAGTTTCTACTTTCAGACGCAGCAGGAACTTCTGGGTTTGGTCAATCCGTTCGCGAGATATGGGAGTTTGAAGCTAAGAAATGGTTATGAAGACAACAACTTTTTCGCACTTCTGCTGCTCCTAACGCTTAATCAGAATGGCCTAGGGAAAAAATACACATACCGTTGTAATCGGGCGAGTTTCTACTTTCAGAGGCAACAGGAATTTTTGGGTTAGGTCAATCCGTTCGCGAGATATGGGAGTTTGAAGCCAAGAAATGGTTGAGAAAGCAAAAAACTTTTCGCAATTCTGCTGCTCCAAACGCTTAACCAGAATGGCATAGGGAAAAAATACACATACCGTTGTAATCGGGCGAGTTTCTACTTTCAGATGAAATAGGAATTTTTGGGTTGGGTCAATCCGTTCGCGAGATATGGGAGTTTGAAGCTAAGAAATGGTTAAGAAGACAACAAATTTTTCGCAATTCTGCTGCTCCAAACGCTTAACCCGAATGGCCTAGGGAAAAAATACACGCACCGCTGTAATCGGGCGAGTTTCTACTTTCAGATGCAATAGGAATTTTTGGGTAAGGTCAATCCGTTCGCGAGATATGGGACTTTCAAGGTAAGAAATGGTTGAAAAGACAATAAATTTTTCGCACTTCTGCTGCTCCAATCGCTTAACCAGAATGGCCTAAGGGAAAAATACACGTACCGTTGTAATCGGGAGAGTTTCTACTTTCAGATGCAATAGTAATTTTTGGGTTAGGTCAATCCGTTCGTGAGATATGGGAGTTTGAAGCTAAGAAATGGTTATGAAGACAACAAATTTTTCGCACTTCTGCTGCTCCAAACGCTTAATCAGAATGGCCTAGGGAAAAAATACACATACCGTTGTAATCGGCCGAGTTTCTACTTTCAGACGCAACAGGAATTTTTGGGTTAGGTCAATCCATTCGCGAGATGTGGGAGTTTGAAGCTAAGAAATGATTGAGAAGACAACAAATTTTTCGCACTTCTGCTGCTCCTAACGCTTAACCAGAATGGCCTAGGGAAAAAATACACATACCGTTGTAATCGGGCGAGTTTCTACTTTCAGATGCAACAGGAATTTTTGGGTTAGGTCAATCCGTTCGCGAGATATGGGAGTTTGAATCTAAGAAATGATTGAGAAGACAACAAATTTTTCGCACTTCTGCTGCTCCTAACGCTTAACCAGAATGGCCTAGGGAAAAAATACACATATCGTTGTAATCGGGCGAGTTTCTACTTTCAGACGCAGCAGGAACTTCTGGGTTTGGTCAATCCGTTCGCGAGATATGGGAGTTTGAAGCTAAGAAATGATTGAGAAGACAACAAATTTTTCGCACTTCTGCTGCTCCAAACGCTTAACCAGAATGGCCTAGGGAAAAAATACGCATATCGTTGTAATCGGGCGAGTTTCTACTTTCAGACGCAGCAGGAACTTCTGGGTTTGGTCAATCCGTTCGCGAGATATGGGAGTTTGAAGCTAAGAAATGGTTGAGAAGACAACAAATTTTTCGCACTCCTCCTGCTCCTAACGCTTAACCAGAATGGCCTAGGGAAAAAATACACATACCGTTGTAATCGGGCGAGTTTCTACTTTCAGATGCAACAGGAATTTTTGTGTTAGGTCAATCCGTTCGCGAGATATGGGAGTTTGAAGCTAAGAAATGATTGAGAAGACAACAAATTTTTCGCACTTCTGCTGCTCCTAACGCTTAACCAGAATGGCCTAGGGAAAAAATACACATATCGTTGTAATCGGGCGAGTTTCTACTTTCAGATGCTACAGGAATTTTTGTGTTAGGTCAATCCGTTCGCGAGATATGGGAGTTTGAAGCTAAGAAATGATTGAGAAGACAACAAATTTTTCGCACTTCTGCAGCTCCTAACGCTTAACCAGAATGGCCTAGGGAAAAAATACACATATCGTTGTAATCGGGCGAGTTTCTACTTTCAGACGCAGCAGGAACTTCTGGGTTTGGTCAATCCGTTCGCGAGATATGGGAGTTTGAAGCTAAGAAATGGTTATGAAGACAACAACTTTTTCGCACTTCTGCTGCTCCTAACGCTTAACCAGAATGGCCTAGGGAAAAAATACACATACCGTTGTAATCGGGCGAGTTTCTACTTTCAGATGCTACAGGAATTTTTGTGTTAGGTCAATCCGTTCGCGAGATATGGGAGTTTGAAGCTAAGAAATGATTGAGAAGACAACAAATTTTTCGCACTTCTGCTGCTCCTAACGCTTAACCAGAATGGCCTAGGGAAAAAATACACATACCGTTGTAATCGGGCGAGTTTCTACTTTCAGATGCAACAGGAATTTTTGGGTTAGGTCAATCCGTTCGCGAGATATGGGAGTTTGAATCTAAGAAATGATTGAGAAGACAACAAATTTTTCGCACTTCTGCTGCTCCTAACGCTTAACCAGAATGGCCTAGGGAAAAAATACACATATCGTTGTAATCGGGCGAGTTTCTACTTTCAGACGCAGCAGGAACTTCTGGGTTTGGTCAATCCGTTCGCGAGATATGGGAGTTTGAAGCTAAGAAATGATTGAGAAGACAACAAATTTTTCGCACTTCTGCTGCTCCAAACGCTTAACCAGAATGGCCTAGGGAAAAAATACGCATATCGTTGTAATCGGGCGAGTTTCTACTTTCAGACGCAGCAGGAACTTCTGGGTTTGGTCAATCCGTTCGCGAGATATGGGAGATTGAAGCTAAGAAATGGTTGAGAAGACAACAAATTTTTCGCACTCCTGCTGCTCCTAACGCTTAACCAGAATGGCCTAGGGAAAAAATACACATACCGTTGTAATCGGGCGAGTTTCTACTTTCAGATGCAACAGGAATTTTTGTGTTAGGTCAATCCGTTCGCGAGATATGGGAGTTTGAAGCTAAGAAATGATTGAGAAGACAACAAATTTTTCGCACTTCTGCTGCTCCTAACGCTTAACCAGAATGGCCTAGGGAAAAAATACACATATCGTTGTAATCGGGCGAGTTTCTAATTTCAGACGCAGCAGGAACTTCTGGGTTTGGTCAATCCGTTTGCGAGATATGGGAGTTTGAAGCTAAGAAATGGTTATGAAGACAACAACTTTTTCGCACTTCTGCTGCTCCTAACGCTTAACCAGAATGGCCTAGGGAAAAAATACACATACCGTTGTAATCGGGCGAGTTTCTACTTTCAGATGCTACAGGAATTTTTGTGTTAGGTCAATCCGTTCGCGAGATATGGGAGTTTGAAGCTAAGAAATGATTGAGAAGACAACAAATTTTTCGCACTTCTGCAGCTCCTAACGCTTAACCAGAATGGCCTAGGGAAAAAATACACATATCGTTGTAATCGGGCGAGTTTCTACTTTCAGACGCAGCAGGAACTTCTGGGTTTGGTCAATCCGTTCGCGAGATATGGGAGTTTGAAGCTAAGAAATGGTTATGAAGACAACAACTTTTTCGCACTTCTGCTGCTCCTAACGCTTAATCAGAATGGCCTAGGGAAAAAATACACATACCGTTGTAATCGGGCGAGTTTCTACTTTCAGAGGCAACAGGAATTTTTGGGTTAGGTCAATCCGTTCGCGAGATATGGGAGTTTGAAGCCAAGAAATGGTTGAGAAAGCAAAAAACTTTTCGCAATTCTGCTGCTCCAAACGCTTAACCAGAATGGCATAGGGAAAAAATACACATACCGTTGTAATCGGGCGAGTTCCTACTTTCAGATGCAATAGGAATTTTTGGGTTGGGTCAATCCGTTCGCGAGATATGGGAGTTTGAAGCTAAGAAATGGTTAAGAAGACAACAAATTTTTCGCAATTCTGCTGCTCCAAACGCTTAACCCGAATGGCCTAGGGAAAAAATACACGCACCGCTGTAATCGGGCGAGTTTCTACTTTCAGATGCAATAGGAATTTTTGGGTAAGGTCAATCCGTTCGCGAGATATGGGACTTTCAAGGTAAGAAATGGTTGAAAAGACAATAAATTTTTCGCACTTCTGCTGCTCCAATCGCTTAACCAGAATGGCCTAAGGGAAAAATACACGTACCGTTGTAATCGGGAGAGTTTCTACTTTCAGATGCAATAGGAATTTTTGGGTTAGGTCAATCCGTTCGTGAGATATGGGAGTTTGAAGCTAAGAAATGGTTATGAAGACAACAAATTTTTCGCACTTCTGCTGCTCCAAACGCTTAATCAGAATGGCCTAGGGAAAAAATACACATACCGTTGTAATCGGCCGAGTTTCTACTTTCAGACGCAACAGGAATTTTTGGGTTAGGTCAATCCATTCGCGAGATGTGGGAGTTTGAAGCTAAGAAATGATTGAGAAGACAACAAATTTTTCGCACTTCTGCTGCTCCTAACGCTTAACCAGAATGGCCTAGGGAAAAAATACACATACCGTTGTAATCGGGCGAGTTTCTACTTTCAGATGCAACAGGAATTTTTGGGTTAGGTCAATCCGTTCGCGAGATATGGGAGTTTGAATCTAAGAAATGATTGAGAAGACAACAAATTTTTCGCACTTCTGCTGCTCCTAACGCTTAACCAGAATTTCCTAGGGAAAAAATACACATATCGTTGTAATCGGGCGAGTTTCTACTTTCAGACGCAGCAGGAACTTCTGGGTTTGGTCAATCCGTTCGCGAGATATGGGAGTTTGAAGCTAAGAAATGATTGAGAAGACAACAAATTTTTCGCACTTCTGCTGCTCCAAACGCTTAACCAGAATGGCCTAGGGAAAAAATACGCATATCGTTGTAATCGGGCGAGTTTCTACTTTCAGACGCAGCAGGAACTTCTGGGTTTGGTCAATCCGTTCGCGAGATATGGGAGTTTGAAGCTAAGAAATGGTTGAGAAGACAACAAATTTTTCGCACTCCTCCTGCTCCTAACGCTTAACCAGAATGGCCTAGGGAAAAAATACACATACCGTTGTAATCGGGCGAGTTTCTACTTTCAGATGCAACAGGAATTTTTGTGTTAGGTCAATCCGTTCGCGAGATATGGGAGTTTGAAGCTAAGAAATGATTGAGAAGACAACAAATTTTTCGCACTTCTGCTGCTCCTAACGCTTAACCAGAATGGCCTAGGGAAAAAATACACATATCGTTGTAATCGGGCGACTTTCTACTTTCAGATGCTACAGGAATTTTTGTGTTAGGTCAATCCGTTCGCGAGATATGGGAGTTTGAAGCTAAGAAATGATTGAGAAGACAACAAATTTTTCGCACTTCTGCAGCTCCTAACGCTTAACCAGAATGGCCTAGGGAAAAAATACACATATCGTTGTAATCGGGCGAGTTTCTACTTTCAGACGCAGCAGGAACTTCTGGGTTTGGTCAATCCGTTCGCGAGATATGGGAGTTTGAAGCTAAGAAATGGTTATGAAGACAACAACTTTTTCGCACTTCTGCTGCTCCTAACGCTTAACCAGAATGGCCTAGGGAAAAAATACACATACCGTTGTAATCGGGCGAGTTTCTACTTTCAGATGCTACAGGAATTTTTGTGTTAGGTCAATCCGTTCGCGAGATATGGGAGTTTGAAGCTAAGAAATGATTGAGAAGACAACAAATTTTTCGCACTTCTGCAGCTCCTAACGCTTAACCAGAATGGCCTAGGGAAAAAATACACATATCGTTGTAATCGGGCGAGTTTCTACTTTCAGACGCAGCAGGAACTTCTGGGTTTGGTCAATCCGTTCGCGAGATATGGGAGTTTGAAGCTAAGAAATGGTTATGAAGACAACAACTTTTTCGCACTTCTGCTGCTCCTAACGCTTAATCAGAATGGCCTAGGGAAAAAATACACATACCGTTGTAATCGGGCGAGTTTCTACTTTCAGAGGCAACAGGAATTTTTGGGTTAGGTCAATCCGTTCGCGAGATATGGGAGTTTGAAGCCAAGAAATGGT
The DNA here is from genome assembly GCF_051014685.1 of Ptiloglossa arizonensis. Lineage (NCBI taxonomy): Eukaryota > Metazoa > Arthropoda > Insecta > Hymenoptera > Colletidae > Ptiloglossa > Ptiloglossa arizonensis. The sequence continues at coordinate 16,899 of NW_027479393.1, forward strand.
TGAGAAGACAACAAATTTTTCGCACTTCTGCTGCTCCAAACGCTTAACCAGAATGGTCTAGGGAAAAAATACACATATCGTTGTAATCGGGCGAGTTTCTACTTTCAGACGCAGCAGGAACTTCTGGGTTTGGTCATTCCGTTCGCGAGATATGGGAGTTTGAAGCTAAGAAATGGTTGAGAAGACAACAACTTTTTCGCACTTCTGCTGCTCCTAACGCTTAACCAGAAGGGCCTAGGGAAAAAATACACATACCGTTGTAATCGGGCGAGTTTCTACTTTCAGATGCAACAGGAATTTTTGGGTTAGGTCAATCCGTTCCCGAGATATGGGAGTTTGAAGCTAAGAAATGTTTGAGAAGACAAAACATTTTTCGCAATTCTGCTGCTCCAAACGCTTAACCAGAATGGCCTAGGGAGAAAATACGCATATCGTTGTAATCGGGTGAGTTTCTACTTTCAGACGCAGCAGGAACTTCTGGGTTTGGTCAATCCGTTCGCGAGATATGGGAGTTTGAAGCCAAGAAATGGTTGAGAAGGCAAAAAGTTTTTCGCAATTCTGCTGCTCCAAACGCTTAACCAGAATGGCCTAGGGAAGAAATACACATACCGTTGTAATCGGGCGAGTTTCTACTTTCAGACCCAACAGGAATTTTTGGGTTAGGTCAATCCGTTCGCGAGATATGGGAGTTTGAAGCCAAGAAATGGTTGAGAAGGCAAACAATTTTTCGCTATTCTGCTGCTCCAAACGCTTAACCAGAATGGCCTAGGGAAAAAATACACATACCGTTGTAATCGGGCGTGTTTCTTCTTTCAGATGCAACAAGAATTTTTGGGTTAGGTCAATCCGTTCGCGAGATATGGGAGTTTGAAGCTAAGAAGTGGTAAAGTAGACAACAAATTTTTCGCACTACTGCTGCTCCAAACGCTTAACCAGAATGGCCTAGGGAAAAAATACACATACCGTTGTAATCGGGCGAGTTTCTACTTTCAGACGCAACAGGAATTTTTGGGTTAGGTCAATCCGTTCGCGAGATATGGGAGTTTGAAGCCAAGAAATGGTTGAGAAGGCAAAAAATTTTTCGCAATTCTGCTGCTCCACACGCTTAACCAGAATGGGCTAGGGAAAAAATACACATACCGTTGTAATCGGACGAGTTTCTACTTTCAGATGCAACAGGAATTTTTGGGTTAGGTCAATCCGTTCGCGAGATATGGGAGTTTGAAGCCAAGAAATGGTTGAGAAGGCAAAAAATTTTTCGCAATTCTGCTGCTCCTAACGCTTAACCAGAATTGCCTAGGGAAAAAATACACATACCGCTGTAATCGGGCGAGTTTCTACTTTCAGATGCAATAGGAATTTTTGGGTTAGGTCAATCCGTTCGCGAGATATGGGAGTTTGAAGCCAAGAAATGGTTGAGAAGGCAAAACATTTTTCGCAATTCTGCTGCTCCAAACGCTTAACCAGAATGGCCTAGGGAAAAAATACGCATATCGTTGTAATCGGGTGAGTTTCTAGTTTCAGACGCAGCAGGAACTTCTGGGTTTGATCAATGCGTTCGCGAGATATGGGAGTTTGAAGCCAAGAAATGGTTGAGAAGGCAAACAATTTTTCGCTATTCTGCTGCTCCAAACGCTTAACCAGAATGGCCTAGGGAAAAAATACACATACCGTTGTAATCGGGCGAGTTTCTACTTTCAGACGCAGCAGGAACTTCTGGGTTTGGTCAATCCGTTCGCGAGATATGGGAGTTTGAAGCTAAGAAATGGTTATGAAGACACCAACTTTTTCGCAATTCTGCTGCTCCTAACGCTTAATCAGAATGGCCTAGGGAAAAAATACACATACCGTTGTAATCGGGCGAGTTTCTACTTTCAGACGCAACAGGAATTTTTGGGTTAGGTCAATCCGTTCGCGAGATATGGGAGTTTGAAGCCAAGAAATGTTTGAGAAGGCAAAAAATTGTTCGCTATTCTGCTGCTTCAAACGCTTGACCAGAATGGCCTAGGGAAAAAATACACACACCGTTGTAATCGGGCGAGTTTCTTCTTTCAGATGCAACAGGAATTTTTGGGTTAGGTCAATCCGTTCGCGAGATATGGGAGTTTGAAGCCAAGAAATGGTTGAGAAGGCAAAAAATTGTTCGCTATTCTGCTGCTTCAAACGCTTAACCAGAAAGGCCTAGAGAAAAAATACACATACCGTTGTAATCGGGCGAGTTTCTTCTTTGAGATGCAACAGGAATTTTTGGGTTAGGTCAATCCGTTCGCGAGATATGGGAGTTTGAAGCTAAGAAATGGTAAAGAAGACAACAAACTGTTCGCACTACTGCTGCTCCATACGCTTAACTAGAATGGCCTAGGGAAAAAATACACATACCGTTGTAATCGGGCGAGTTTCTACTTTCAGACGCAACAGGAATTTTTGGGTTAGGTCAATCCGTTCGCGAAATATGGGAGTTTGAAGCCAAGAAATGGTTGAGAAGGCAAAAAATTTTTCGCAATTCTGCTGCTCCACACGCTTAACCAGAATGGCCTAGGGAAAAAATACACATACCGTTGTAATCGGACGAGTTTCTACTTTCAGATGCAACAGGAATTTTTGGGTTAGGTCAATCCGTTCGCGAGATATGGGAGTTTGAAGCCAAGAAATGGTTGAGAAGGCAAAACATTTTTCGCAATTCTGCTGCTCCAAACGCTTTACCAGAATGGCCTAGGGAAAAAATACGCATATCGTTGTAATCGGGTGAGTTTCTACTTTCAGACGCAGCAGGAACTTCTGGGTTTAGTCAATCCGTTCGCGAGATATGGGAGTTTGAAGCCAAGAAATGGTTGAGAAGGCAAAAAATTTTTCGCAATTCTGCTGCTCCAAACGCTTAACCAGAATGGCCTAGGGAAAAAATACACATACCGTTGTAATCGGGCTAGTCTCTACTTTCAGATGCAACAGGAATTTTTCGGTTAAGTCAATCCGTTCGCGAGATATGGGAGTTTGAAGCCAAGAAATGGTTGAGAAGCCTAAAAATTTTTCGCAATTCTGCTGCTCCAAACGCTTAACCAGAATTGCCTAGGGGAAAAATACACATACCGCTGTAATCGGGCGAGTTTCTACTTTCAGATGCAATAGGAATTTTTGGGTTAGGTCAATCCGTTCGCGAGATATGGGAGTTTGAAGCCAAGAAATGGTTGAGAAGGCAAAACATTTTTCGCAATTCTGCTGCTCCAAACGCTTAACCAGAATGGCCTAGGGAAAAAATACGCATATCGTTGTAATCGGGTGAGTTTCTACTTTCAGACGCAGCAGGAACTTCTGGGTTTGGTCAATCCGTTCGCGAGATATGGGAGTTTGAAGCCAAGAAATGGTTGAGAAGGCAAAAAATTTTTCGCAATTCTGCTGCTCCAAACGCTTAACCAGAATTGCCTAGGGAAAAAATACACATACCGTTGTAATCGGGCGAGTTTCTACTTTCAGATGCAACAGGAATTCTTGGGTTAGGTCAATCCGTTCGCGAGATATGGGAGTTTGAAGCCAAGAAATGGTTGAGAAGGCAAAAAATTTTTCGCAATTCTGCTGCTCCAAACGCTTAACCAGAATTGCCTAGGGAAAAAATACACATACCGCTGTAATCGGGCGAGTTTCTACTTTCAGACGCAATAGGAATTTTTGGGTATGGTCATTCCATTCGCGAGATATGGGAGTTTGAAGCCAAGAAATGGTTGAGAAGGCAAAAAATTTTTCGCAATTCTGCTGCTCCAAACGCTTAACCAGAATTGCCTAGAGAAAAAATACACATACCGTTGTAATCGGGCGAGTTTCTACTTTCAGATGCAACAGGAATTTTTGGGTTAGGTCAATCCGTTCGCGAGATATGGGAGTTTGAAGCCAAGAAATGCTTGAGAAGACAACAAATTTTTCGCAATTCTGCTGCGCCAAACGCTTAACCAGAATGGGCTAGGGAAAAAATACACATACCGTTGTAATCGGGAGAGTTTCTACTTTCACACGCAACAGGAATTTTTGGGTTAGGACTATCCGTTCGCGAGATATGGGAGTTTGAAGCCAAGAAATGGTTGAGAAGGCATACAATTTTTCGCAATTCTGCTGATCCAAACGCCTAACCAGAATGCCCTAGGGAAAAAATACACATACCTTTGTAATCGGGCTAGTTTCTACTTTCAGATGCAATAGGAATTTTTGGGTTTGGTCAATCCGTTCGCGAGATATGGTAGTTTGAAGCCAAGAAATGGTTGAGAAGACCACAAATTTTTCGCAATTCTGCTGCGCCAAACGCTTAACCAGAATGGGCTAGGGAAAAAATACACATACGGTTGTAATCGGGAGAGTTTCTACTTTCACACGCAACAGGAATTTTTGGGTTAGGTCTATCCGTTCGCGAGATATGGGAGTTTGAAGCCAAGAAATGGTTGAGAAGGCATACAATTTTTCGCAATTCTGCTGATCCAAACGCTTAACCAGAATGCCCTAGGGAAAAAATACACATACCGCTGTAGTCAAGCGAGTTTATACTTTCAGATGCAATAGGAATTTTTGGGTTAGGTCCATCCGTTCGCGAGATATGGGAGTTTGAAGCCAAGAAATGGTTGAGAAGGCAAAAAATTGTTCGCTATTCTGCTGCTTCAAACGCTTAACCAGAAAGGCCTAGAGAAAAAATACACATACCGTTGTAATCGGGCGAGTTTCTTCTTTGAGATGCAACAGGAATTTTTGGGTTAGGTCAATCCGTTCGCGAGATATGGGAGTTTGAAGCTAAGAAATGGTAAAGAAGACAACAAACTGTTCGCACTACTGCTGCTCCATACGCTTAACTAGAATGGCCTAGGGAAAAAATACACATACCGTTGTAATCGGGCGAGTTTCTACTTTCAGACGCAACAGGAATTTTTGGGTTAGGTCAATCCGTTCGCGAAATATGGGAGTTTGAAGCCAAGAAATGGTTGAGAAGGCAAAAAATTTTTCGCAATTCTGCTGCTCCACACGCTTAACCAGAATGGCCTAGGGAAAAAATACACATACCGTTGTAATCGGACGAGTTTCTACTTTCAGATGCAACAGGAATTTTTGGGTTAGGTCAATCCGTTCGCGAGATATGGGAGTTTGAAGCCAAGAAATGGTTGAGAAGGCAAAACATTTTTCGCAATTCTGCTGCTCCAAACGCTTTACCAGAATGGCCTAGGGAAAAAATACGCATATCGTTGTAATCGGGTGAGTTTCTACTTTCAGACGCAGCAGGAACTTCTGGGTTTAGTCAATCCGTTCGCGAGATATGGGAGTTTGAAGCCAAGAAATGGTTGAGAAGGCAAAAAATTTTTCGCAATTCTGCTGCTCCAAACGCTTAACCAGAATGGCCTAGGGAAAAAATACACATACCGTTGTAATCGGGCTAGTCTCTACTTTCAGATGCAACAGGAATTTTTCGGTTAAGTCAATCCGTTCGCGAGATATGGGAGTTTGAAGCCAAGAAATGGTTGAGAAGCCTAAAAATTTTTCGCAATTCTGCTGCTCCAAACGCTTAACCAGAATTGCCTAGGGGAAAAATACACATACCGCTGTAATCGGGCGAGTTTCTACTTTCAGATGCAATAGGAATTTTTGGGTTAGGTCAATCCGTTCGCGAGATATGGGAGTTTGAAGCCAAGAAATGGTTGAGAAGGCAAAACATTTTTCGCAATTCTGCTGCTCCAAACGCTTAACCAGAATGGCCTAGGGAAAAAATACGCATATCGTTGTAATCGGGTGAGTTTCTACTTTCAGACGCAGCAGGAACTTCTGGGTTTGGTCAATCCGTTCGCGAGATATGGGAGTTTGAAGCCAAGAAATGGTTGAGAAGGCAAAAAATTTTTCGCAATTCTGCTGCTCCAAACGCTTAACCAGAATTGCCTAGGGAAAAAATACACATACCGTTGTAATCGGGCGAGTTTCTACTTTCAGATGCAACAGGAATTCTTGGGTTAGGTCAATCCGTTCGCGAGATATGGGAGTTTGAAGCCAAGAAATGGTTGAGAAGGCAAAAAATTTTTCGCAATTCTGCTGCTCCAAACGCTTAACCAGAATTGCCTAGGGAAAAAATACACATACCGCTGTAATCGGGCGAGTTTCTACTTTCAGACGCAATAGGAATTTTTGGGTATGGTCATTCCATTCGCGAGATATGGGAGTTTGAAGCCAAGAAATGGTTGAGAAGGCAAAAAATTTTTCGCAATTCTGCTGCTCCAAACGCTTAACCAGAATTGCCTAGAGAAAAAATACACATACCGTTGTAATCGGGCGAGTTTCTACTTTCAGATGCAACAGGAATTTTTGGGTTAGGTCAATCCGTTCGCGAGATATGGGAGTTTGAAGCCAAGAAATGCTTGAGAAGACAACAAATTTTTCGCAATTCTGCTGCGCCAAACGCTTAACCAGAATGGGCTAGGGAAAAAATACACATACCGTTGTAATCGGGAGAGTTTCTACTTTCACACGCAACAGGAATTTTTGGGTTAGGACTATCCGTTCGCGAGATATGGGAGTTTGAAGCCAAGAAATGGTTGAGAAGGCATACAATTTTTCGCAATTCTGCTGATCCAAACGCCTAACCAGAATGCCCTAGGGAAAAAATACACATACCTTTGTAATCGGGCTAGTTTCTACTTTCAGATGCAATAGGAATTTTTGGGTTTGGTCAATCCGTTCGCGAGATATGGTAGTTTGAAGCCAAGAAATGGTTGAGAAGACCACAAATTTTTCGCAATTCTGCTGCGCCAAACGCTTAACCAGAATGGGCTAGGGAAAAAATACACATACGGTTGTAATCGGGAGAGTTTCTACTTTCACACGCAACAGGAATTTTTGGGTTAGGTCTATCCGTTCGCGAGATATGGGAGTTTGAAGCCAAGAAATGGTTGAGAAGGCATACAATTTTTCGCAATTCTGCTGATCCAAACGCTTAACCAGAATGCCCTAGGGAAAAAATACACATACCGCTGTAGTCAAGCGAGTTTATACTTTCAGATGCAATAGGAATTTTTGGGTTAGGTCCATCCGTTCGCGAGATATGGGAGTTTGAAGCCAAGAAATGGTTGAGAAGGCAAAAAATTGTTCGCTATTCTGCTGCTTCAAACGCTTAACCAGAAAGGCCTAGAGAAAAAATACACATACCGTTGTAATCGGGCGAGTTTCTTCTTTGAGATGCAACAGGAATTTTTGGGTTAGGTCAATCCGTTCGCGAGATATGGGAGTTTGAAGCTAAGAAATGGTAAAGAAGACAACAAACTGTTCGCACTACTGCTGCTCCATACGCTTAACTAGAATGGCCTAGGGAAAAAATACACATACCGTTGTAATCGGGCGAGTTTCTACTTTCAGACGCAACAGGAATTTTTGGGTTAGGTCAATCCGTTCGCGAAATATGGGAGTTTGAAGCCAAGAAATGGTTGAGAAGGCAAAAAATTTTTCGCAATTCTGCTGCTCCACACGCTTAACCAGAATGGCCTAGGGAAAAAATACACATACCGTTGTAATCGGACGAGTTTCTACTTTCAGATGCAACAGGAATTTTTGGGTTAGGTCAATCCGTTCGCGAGATATGGGAGTTTGAAGCCAAGAAATGGTTGAGAAGGCAAAACATTTTTCGCAATTCTGCTGCTCCAAACGCTTTACCAGAATGGCCTAGGGAAAAAATACGCATATCGTTGTAATCGGGTGAGTTTCTACTTTCAGACGCAGCAGGAACTTCTGGGTTTAGTCAATCCGTTCGCGAGATATGGGAGTTTGAAGCCAAGAAATGGTTGAGAAGGCAAAAAATTTTTCGCAATTCTGCTGCTCCAAACGCTTAACCAGAATGGCCTAGGGAAAAAATACACATACCGTTGTAATCGGGCTAGTCTCTACTTTCAGATGCAACAGGAATTTTTCGGTTAAGTCAATCCGTTCGCGAGATATGGGAGTTTGAAGCCAAGAAATGGTTGAGAAGCCTAAAAATTTTTCGCAATTCTGCTGCTCCAAACGCTTAACCAGAATTGCCTAGGGGAAAAATACACATACCGCTGTAATCGGGCGAGTTTCTACTTTCAGATGCAATAGGAATTTTTGGGTTAGGTCAATCCGTTCGCGAGATATGGGAGTTTGAAGCCAAGAAATGGTTGAGAAGGCAAAACATTTTTCGCAATTCTGCTGCTCCAAACGCTTAACCAGAATGGCCTAGGGAAAAAATACGCATATCGTTGTAATCGGGTGAGTTTCTACTTTCAGACGCAGCAGGAACTTCTGGGTTTGGTCAATCCGTTCGCGAGATATGGGAGTTTGAAGCCAAGAAATGGTTGAGAAGGCAAAAAATTTTTCGCAATTCTGCTGCTCCAAACGCTTAACCAGAATTGCCTAGGGAAAAAATACACATACCGTTGTAATCGGGCGAGTTTCTACTTTCAGATGCAACAGGAATTCTTGGGTTAGGTCAATCCGTTCGCGAGATATGGGAGTTTGAAGCCAAGAAATGGTTGAGAAGGCAAAAAATTTTTCGCAATTCTGCTGCTCCAAACGCTTAACCAGAATTGCCTAGGGAAAAAATACACATACCGCTGTAATCGGGCGAGTTTCTACTTTCAGACGCAATAGGAATTTTTGGGTATGGTCATTCCATTCGCGAGATATGGGAGTTTGAAGCCAAGAAATGGTTGAGAAGGCAAAAAATTTTTCGCAATTCTGCTGCTCCAAACGCTTAACCAGAATTGCCTAGAGAAAAAATACACATACCGTTGTAATCGGGCGAGTTTCTACTTTCAGATGCAACAGGAATTTTTGGGTTAGGTCAATCCGTTCGCGAGATATGGGAGTTTGAAGCCAAGAAATGCTTGAGAAGACAACAAATTTTTCGCAATTCTGCTGCGCCAAACGCTTAACCAGAATGGGCTAGGGAAAAAATACACATACCGTTGTAATCGGGAGAGTTTCTACTTTCACACGCAACAGGAATTTTTGGGTTAGGACTATCCGTTCGCGAGATATGGGAGTTTGAAGCCAAGAAATGGTTGAGAAGGCATACAATTTTTCGCAATTCTGCTGATCCAAACGCCTAACCAGAATGCCCTAGGGAAAAAATACACATACCTTTGTAATCGGGCTAGTTTCTACTTTCAGATGCAATAGGAATTTTTGGGTTTGGTCAATCCGTTCGCGAGATATGGTAGTTTGAAGCCAAGAAATGGTTGAGAAGACCACAAATTTTTCGCAATTCTGCTGCGCCAAACGCTTAACCAGAATGGGCTAGGGAAAAAATACACATACGGTTGTAATCGGGAGAGTTTCTACTTTCACACGCAACAGGAATTTTTGGGTTAGGTCTATCCGTTCGCGAGATATGGGAGTTTGAAGCCAAGAAATGGTTGAGAAGGCATACAATTTTTCGCAATTCTGCTGATCCAAACGCTTAACCAGAATGCCCTAGGGAAAAAATACACATACCGCTGTAGTCAAGCGAGTTTATACTTTCAGATGCAATAGGAATTTTTGGGTTAGGTCCATCCGTTCGCGAGATATGGCAGTTTGAAGCCAAGAAATGGTTGAGAAGGCAAAAAATTTTTCGCTATTCTGCTGCTTCAAACGCTTGACCAGAATGGCCTAGGGAAAAAATACACATATCGTTGTAATCGGGCGAGTTTCTACTTTCAGACGCAGCAGGAACTTCTGGGTTTGGTCAATCCGTTCGCGAGATATGGGAGTTTGAAGCTAAGAAATGGTAAAGAAGACAACAAACTGTTCGCACTACTGCTGCTCCAAACGCTTAACTAGAATGGCCTAGGGAAAAAATACACATACCGTTGTAATCGGGCGAGTTTCTACTTTCAGACGCAACAGGAATTTTTGGGTTAGGTCAATCCGTTCGCGAAATATGGGAGTTTGAAGCCAAGAAATGGTTGAGAAGGCAAAAAATTTTTCGCAATTCTGCTGCTCCACACGCTTAACCAGAATGGCCTAGGGAAAAAATACACATACCGTTGTAATCGGACGAGTTTCTACTTTCAGATGCAACAGGAATTTTTGGGTTAGGTCAATCCGTTCGCGAGATATGGGAGTTTGAAGCCAAGAAATGGTTGAGAAGGCAAAAAATTTTTCGCAATTCTGCTGCTCCAAACGCTTAACCAGAATTGCCTAGGGAAAAAATACACATACCGCCGTAATCGGGCGAGTTTCTACTTTCAGATGCAATAGGAATTTTTGGGTTAGGTCAATCCGTTCGCGAGATATGGGAGTTTGAAGCCAGGAAATGGTTGAGAAGGCATACAATTTTTCGCAATTCTGCTGCTCCAAACGCTTTACCAGAATGGCCTAGGGAAAAAATACGCATATCGTTGTAATCGGGTGAGTTTCTACTTTCAGACGCAGAAGGAACTTCTGGGTTTGGTCAATCCGTTCGCGAGATATGGGAGTTTGAAGCCAAGAAATGGTTCAGAAGGCAAAAAATTTTTCGCAATTCTGCTGCTCCAAACGCTTAACCAGAATGGCCTAGGGAAAAAATACACATACCGTTGTAATCGGGCTAGTTTCTACTTTCAGATGCAACAGGAATTTTTCGGTTAAGTCAATCCGTTCGCGAGATATGGGAGTTTGAAGCCAAGAAATGGTTGAGAAGCCAAAAAATTTTTCGCAATTCTGCTGCTCCAAACGCTTAACCAGAATTGCCTAGGGGAAAAATACACATACCGCTGTAATCGGGCGAGTTTCTACTTTCAGATGCAATAGGAATTTTTGGGTTAGGTCAATCCGTTCGCGAGATATGGGAGTTTGAAGCCAAGAAATGGTTGAGAAGGCAAAACATTTTTCGCAATTCTGCTGCTCCAAACGCTTAACCAGAATGGCCTAGGGAAAAAATAAGCATATCGTTGTAATCGGGTGAGTTTCTACTTTCAGACGCAGCAGGAACTTCTGGGTTTGGTCAATCCGTTCGCGAGATATGGGAGTTTGAAGCCAAGAAATGGTTGAGAAGGCAAAAAATTTTTCGCAATTCTGCTGCTCCAAACGCTTAACCAGAATTGCCTAGGGAAAAAATACACATACCGTTGTAATCGGGCGAGTTTCTACTTTCAGATGCAACAGGAATTTTTGGGTTAGGTCAATCCGTTCGCGAGATATGGGAGTTTGAAGCCAAGAAATGGTTGAGAAGGCAAAAAATTTTTCGCAATTCTGCTGCTCCAAACGCTTAACCAGAATTGCCTAGGGAAAAAATACACATACCGATGTAATCGGGCGAGTTTCTACTTTCAGACGCAATAGGAATTTTTGGGTATGGTCAGTCCATTCGCGAGATATGGGAGTTTGAAGCCAAGAAATGGTTGAGAAGGCAAAAAATTTTTCGCAATTCTGCTGCTCCACACGCTTAACCAGAATGGCCTAGGGAAAAAATACACATACCGTTGTAATCGGGCTAGTTTCTACTTTCAGATGCAACAGGAATTTTTCGGTTAAGTCAATCCGTTCGCGAGATATGGGAGTTTGAAGCCAAGAAATGGTTGAGAAGCCAAAAAATTTTTCGCAATTCTGCTGCTCCAAACGCTTAACCAGAATGGCCTAGGGAAAAAATACACTTACCGTTGTAATCGGGCGAGTTTCTACTTTCAGATGCAGTAGGAATTTTTGGGTTAGGTCAATCCGTTCGCGAGATATGGGAGTTTGAAGCTAAGAAATGGTTAAGAAGACAACAAATTTTTCGCACTTCTGCTGCTCCAAACGCTTAACCAGAATGGGCTAGGGAAAAAATACACATACCGTTGTAATCGGGCGAGTTTCTACTTTGACACGCAACAGGAATTTTTGGGTTAGGTCTATCCGTTCGCGAGATATGGGAGTTTGAAGCCAAGAAATGGTTGAGAAGGCAAAAAATTGTTCGCTATTCTGCTGCTTCAAACGCTTAACCAGAATGGCCTAGGGAAAAAATACACATACCGCTGTAATCGGGAGAGTTTCTACTTTCAGACGCAACAGGAATTTTTGGGTTAGGTCAATCCGTTCGCGAGATATGGGAGTTTGAAGCCAAGAAATGGTTGAGAAGGCAAAAAATTTTTCGCAATGCTGCTGCTCCAAACGCTTAATCAGAATGGCCTAGGGAAAAAATACATATACCGTTGTAATCGGGCGAGTTTCTACTTTCAGATGCAATAGGAATTTTTGGGTTAGGTCAATCCGTTCGCGAGATATGGGAGTTTGAAGCTAAGAAATGGTTAAGGAGACAACAAATTTTTCGCACTTCTGCTGCTCCAAACGCTTAACCAGAATGGCCTAGGGAAAAAAAAACACATACCGTTGTAATCGGGCGAGATTCTACTTTCAGACGCAACAGGAATTTATGGGTTAGGTCAATCCGTTCGCGAGATATGGGAGTTTGAAGCCAAGAAATGGTTGAGAAGGCAAACAATTTTTCGCTATTCTGCTGCTCCAATCGCTTAACCAGAATGGCCTAGGGAAAAAATAAGCATATCGTTGTAATCGGGTGAGTTTCTACTTTCAGACGCAGCAGGAACTTCTGGGTTTGGTCAATCCGTTCGCGAGATATGGGAGTTTGAAGCCAAGAAATGGTTGAGAAGGCAAAAAATTTTTCGCAATTCTGCTGCTCCAAACGCTTAACCAGAATTGCCTAGGGAAAAAATACACATACCGTTGTAATCGGGCGAGTTTCTACTTTCAGATGCAACAGGAATTTTTGGGTTAGGTCAATCCGTTCGCGAGATATGGGAGTCTGAAGCCAAGAAATGGTTGAGAAGGCAAAAAATTTTTCGCAATTCTGCTGCTCCAAACGCTTAACCAGAATTGCCTAGGGAAAAAATACACATACCGCTGTAATCGGGCGAGTTTCTACTTTCAGACGCAATAGGAATTTTTGGGTATGGTCAGTCCATTCGCGAGATATGGGAGTTTGAAGCCAAGAAATGGTTGAGAAGGCAAAAAATTTTTCGCAATTCTGCTGCTCCAAACGCTTAACCAGAATTGCCTAGGGAAAAAATACACATACCGTTGTAATCGGGCGAGTTTCTACTTTCAGATGCAACAGGAATTTTTGGGTTAGGTCAATCCGTTCGCGAGATATGGGAGTTTGAAGCCAAGAAATGCTTGAGAAGACAACAAATTTCTCGCAATTCTGCTGCGCCAAACGCTTAACCAGAATGGGCTAGGGAAAAAATACACATACCGTTGTAATCGGGAGAGTTTCTACTTTCACACGCAACAGGAATTTTTGGGTTAGGACTATCCGTTCGCGAGATATGGGAGTTTGAAGCCAAGAAATGGTTGAGAAGGCATACAATTTTTCGCAATTCTGCTGCTCCAAACGCTTTACCAGAATGGCCTAGGGAAAAAATACGCATATCGTTGTAATCGGGTGAGTTTCTACTTTCAGACGCAGCAGGAACTTCTGGGTTTGGTCAATCCGTTCGCGAGATATGGGAGTTTGAAGCCAAGAAATGGTTCAGAAGGCAAAAAATTTTTCGCAATTCTGCTGCTCCAAACGCTTAACCAGAATGGCCTAGGGAAAAAATACACATACCGTTGTAATCGGGCTAGTTTCTACTTTCAGATGCAACAGGAATTTTTCGGTTAAGTCAATCCGTTCGCGAGATATGGGAGTTTGAAGCCAAGAAATGGTTGAGAAGCCAAAAAATTTTTCGCAATTCTGCTGCTCCAAACGCTTAACCAGAATTGCCTAGGGGAAAAATACACATACCGCTGTAATCGGGCGAGTTTCTACTTTCAGATGCAATAGGAATTTTTGGGTTAGGTCAATCCGTTCGCGAGATATGGGAGTTTGAAGCCAAGAAATGGTTGAGAAGGCAAAACATTTTTCGCAATTCTGCTGCTCCAAACGCTTAACCAGAATGGCCTAGGGAAAAAATACACATACCGTTGTAATCGGGCGAGTTTCTACTTTCAGATGCAACAGGAATTTTTGGGTTAGGTCAATCCGTTCGCGAGATATGGGAGTTTGAAGCCAAGAAATGCTTGAGAAGACAACAAATTTTTCGCAATTCTGCTGCGCCAAACGCTTAACCAGAATGGGCTAGGGAAAAAATACACATACCGTTGTAATCGGGAGAGTTTCTACTTTCACACGCAACAGGAATTTTTGGGTTAGGACTATCCGTTCGCGAGATATGGGAGTTTGAAGCCAAGAAATGGTTGAGAAGGCATACAATTTTTCGCAATTCTGCTGATCCAAACGCCTAACCAGAATGCCCTAGGGAAAAAATACACATACCATTGTAATCGGGCTAGTTTCTACTTTCAGATGCAATAGGAATTTTTGGGTTTGGTCAATCCGTTCGCGAGATATGGTAGTTTGAAGCCAAGAAATGGTTGAGAAGGCAAAACATTTTTCGCAATTCTGCTGCTCCAAACGCTTAACCTGAATGGCCTAGGGAAAAAATACGCATATCGTTGTAATCGGGTTAGTTTCTACTTTCAGACGCAGCAGGAATTTTTGGGCTTGGTCAATCCGTTCGCGAGATATGGGACTTTGAAGCTAAGAAATGGTTGAGAAGACCACAAATTTTTCGCAATTCTGCTGCGCCAAACGCTTAACCAGAATGGGCTAGGGAAAAAATACACATACGGTTGTAATCGGGAGAGTTTCTACTTTCACACGCAACAGGAATTTTTGGGTTAGGTCTATCCGTTCGCGAGATATGGGAGTTTGAAGCCAAGAAATGGTTGAGAAGGCATACAATTTTTCGCAATTCTGCTGATCCAAACGCTTAACCAGAATGCCCTAGGGAAAAAATACACATACCGCTGTAGTCAAGCGAGTTTATACTTTCAGATGCAATAGGAATTTTTGGGTTAGGTCCATCCGTTCGCGAGATATGGCAGTTTGAAGCCAAGAAATGGTTGAGAAGGCAAAAAATTTTTCGCTATTCTGCTGCTTCAAACGCTTGACCAGAATGGCCCAGGGAAAAAATACACATACCGTTGTAATCGGGCGAGTTTCTTTTATCAGATGCAATAGGAATTTTTGGATTAGGTCAATCCGTTCGCGAGATATGGGAGTTTGAAGCTAAGAAATGGTTAAGAAGGCAACAAATTTTTCGCACTTCTGCTGCTCCAAACGCTTGACCAGAATGGCCTAGGGAAAAAATACACATACCGTCGTAATCGGGCGTGTTTCTACTTTCAGACGCAACAGGAATTTTTGGGTTAGGTCAATCCGTTCGCGAGATATGGGAGTTTGAAGCCAAGAAATGGTTGAGAAGGCAAAAAATTGTTCGCTATTCTGCTGCTTCAAACGCTTGACCAGAATGGCCTAGGGAAAAAATACACACACCGTTGTAATCGGGCGAGTTCCTTCTTTCAGATGCAACAGGAATTTTTGGGTTAGGTCAATCCGTTCGCGAAATATGGGAGTTTGAAGCCAAGAAATGGTTGAGAAGGCAAAAAATTTTTCGCAATTCTGCTGCTCCACACGCTTAACCAGAATGGCCTAGGGAAAAAATACACATACCGTTGTAATCGGGCTAGTTTCTACTTTCAGATGCAACAGGAATTTTTCGGTTAAGTCAATCCGTTCGCGAGATATGGGAGTTTGAAGCCAAGATATGGTTGAGAAGCCAAAAAATTTTTCGCAATTCTGCTGCTCCAAACGCTTTAACCAGAATGGCCTAGGGAAAAAATACACTTACCGTTGTAATCGGGCGAGTTTCTACTTTCAGATGCAGTAGGAATTTTTGGGTTAGGTCAATCCGTTCGCGAGATATGGGAGTTTGAAGCTAAGAAATGGTTAAGAAGACAACAAATTTTTCGCACTTCTGCTGCTCCAAACGCTTAACCAGAATGGGCTAGGGAAAAAATACACATACCGTTGTAATCGGGCGAGTTTCTACTTTGACACGCAACAGGAATTTTGGGTTAGGTCTATCCGTTCGCGAGATATGGTAGTTTGAAGCCAAGAAATGGTTGAGAAGGCAAAAAATTGTTCGCTATTCTGCTGCTTCAAACGCTTAACCAGAATGGCCTAGGGAAAAAATACACATACCGCTGTAATCGGGAGAGTTTCTACTTTCAGACGCAACAGGAATTTTTGGGTTAGGTCAATCGTTCGCGAGATATGGGAGTTTGAAGCCAAGAAATGGTTGAGAAGGCAAAAAATTTTTCGCAATGCTGCTGCTCCAAACGCTTAATCAGAATGGCCTAGGGAAAAAATACATATACCGTTGTAATCGGGCGAGTTTCTACTTTCAGATGCAACAGGAATTTTTGGGTTAGGTCAATCCGTTCGCGAGATATGGGAGTTTGAAGCCAAGAAATGCTTGAGAAGACAACAAATTTTCGCAATTCTGCTGCGCCAAACGCTTATCCAGAATGGGCTAGGGAAAAAATACACATACCGTTGTAATCGGGAGAGTTTCTACTTTCACACGCAACAGGAATTTTTGGGTTAGGACTATCCGTTCGCGAGATATGGGAGTTTGAAGCCAAGAAATGGTTGAGAAGGCATACAATTTTTCGCAATTCTGCTGATCCAAACGCCTAACCAGAATGCCCTAGGGAAAAAATACACATACCTTTGTAATCGGCTAGTTTCTACTTTCAGATGCAATAGGAATTTTTGGGTTTGGTCAATCCGTTCGCGAGATATGGTAGTTTGAAGCCAAGAAATGGGTTGAGAAGGCAAAACATTTTTCGCAATTCTGCTGCTCCAAACGCTTAACCAGAATGGCCTAGGGAAAAAATACGCATATCGTTGTAATCGGGCGAGTTTCTACTTTCAGACGCAGCAGGAATTTTTGGGCTTGGTCAATCCGTTCGCGAGATATGGGACTTTGAAGCTAAGAAATGGTGAGAAGACCACAAATTTTTCGCAATTCTGCTGCGCCAAACGCTTAACCAGAATGGGCTAGGGAAAAAAATACACATACGGTTGTAATCGGGAGAGTTTCTACTTTCACACGCAACAGGATTTTTGGGTTAGGTCTATCCGTTCGCGAGATATGGGAGTTTGAAGCCAAGAAATGGTTGAGAAGGCATACAATTTTTCGCAATTCTGCTGATCCAAACGCTTAACCAGAATGCCCTAGGGAAAAAATACACATACCGCTGTAGTCAAGCGAGTTTATACTTTCAGATGCAATAGGAATTTTTGGGTTAGGTCCATCCGTTCGCGAGATATGGCAGTTTGAAGCCAAGAAATGGTTGAGAAGGCAAAAAATTTTTCGCTATTCTGCTGCTTCAAACGCTTGACCAGAATGGCCCAGGGAAAAAATACACATACCGTTGTAATCGGGCGAGTTCTATTATCAGATGCAATAGGAATTTTTGGATTAGGGTCAATCCGTTCGCGAGATATGGGAGTTTGAAGCTAAGAAATGGTTAAGAAGGCAACAAATTTTTCGCACTTCTGCTGCTCCAAACGCTTGACCAGAATGGCCTAGGGAAAAAATACACATACCGTCGTAATCGGGCGTGTTTCTACTTTCAGACGCAACAGGAATTTTTGGGTTAGGTCAATCCGTTCGCGAGATATGGGAGTATGAAGCCAAGAAATGGTTGAGAAGGCAAAAAATTGTTCGCTATTCTGCTGCTTCAAACGCTTGACCAGAATGGCCTAGGGAAAAAATACACACACCGTTGTAATCGGGCGAGTTTCTTCTTTCAGATGCAACAGGAATTTTTGGGTTAGGTCAATCCGTTCGCGAAATATGGGAGTTTGAAGCCAAGAAATGGTTGAGAAGGCAAAAAATTTTTCGCAATTCTGCTGCTCCACACGCTTAACCAGAATGACCTAGGGAAAAAATACACATACCGTTGTAATCGGGCTAGTTTCTACTTTCAGATGCAACAGGAATTTTTCGGTTAAGTCAATCCGTTCGCGAGATATGGGAGTTTGAAGCCAAGAAATGGTTGAGAAGCCAAAAAATTTTTCGCAATTCTGCTGCTCCAAACGCTTAACCAGAATGGCCTAGGGAAAAAATACACTTACCGTTGTAATCGGGCGAGTTTCTACTTTCAGATGCAGTAGGAATTTTTGGGTTAGGTCAATCCGTTCGCGAGATATGGGAGTTTGAAGCTAAGAAATGGTTAAGAAGACAACAAATTTTTCGCACTTCTGCTGCTCCAAACGCTTAACCAGAATGGGCTAGGGAAAAAATACACATACCGTTGTAATCGGGCGAGTTTCTACTTTGACACGCAACAGGAATTTTTGGGTTAGGTCTATCCGTTCGCGAGATATGGGAGTTTGAAGCCAAGAAATGGTTGAGAAGGCAAAAAATTGTTCGCTATTCTGCTGCTTCAAACGCTTAACAAGAATGGCCTAGGGAAAAAATACACATACCGCTGTAATCGGGAGAGTTTCTACTTTCAGACGCAACAGGAATTTTTGGGTTAGGTCAATCCGTTCGCGAGATATGGGAGTTTGAAGCCAAGAAATGGTTGAGAAGGCAAAAAATTTTTCGCAATGCTGCTGCTCCAAACGCTTAATCAGAATGGCCTAGGGAAAAAATACATATACCGTTGTAATCGGGCGAGTTTCTACTTTCAGATGCAATAGGAATTTTTGGGTTAGGTCAATCCGTTCGCGAGATATGGGAGTTTGAAGCTAAGAAATGGTTAAGGAGACAACAAATTTTTCGCACTTCTGCTGCTCCAAACGCTTAACCAGAATGGCCTAGGGAAAAAAAAACACATACCGTTGTAATCGGGCGAGATTCTACTTTCACACGCAACAGGAATTTATGGGTTAGGTCAATCCGTTCGCGAGATATGGGAGTTTGAAGCCAAGAAATGGTTGAGAAGGCAAACAATTTTTCGCTATTCTGCTGCTCCAATCGCTTAACCAGAATGGCCTAGGGAAAAAATACACATACCGTTGTAATCGGGCGAGTTTCTTCTTTCAGATGCAACAAGAATTTTTGGGTTAGGTCAATCCGTTCGCGAGATATGGGAGTTTGAAGCCAAGAAATGGTTGAGAAGGCAAAAAATTGTTCGCTATTCTGCTGCTTCAAACGCTTAACCAGAATGGCCTAGGGAAAAAATACACATATCGTTGTAATCGGGCTAGTTTCTACTTTCAGATGCAACAGGAATTTTTCGGTTAAGTCAATCCGTTCGCGAGATATGGGAGTTTGAAGCCAAGAAATGGTTGAGAAGCCAAAAAATTTTTCGCAATTCTGCTGCTCCAAACGCTTAACCAGAATTGCCTAGGGGAAAAATACACATACCGCTGTAATCGGGCGAGTTTCTACTTTCAGATGCAATAGGAATTTTTGGGTTAGGTCAATCCGTTCGCGAGATATGGGAGTTTGAAGCCAAGAAATGGTTGAGAAGGCAAAACATTTTTCGCAATTCTGCTGCTCCAAACGCTTAACCAGAATGGCCTAGGGAAAAAATAAGCATATCGTTGTAATCGGGTGAGTTTCTACTTTCAGACGCAGCAGGAACTTCTGGGTTTGGTCAATCCGTTCGCGAGATATGGGAGTTTGAAGCCAAGAAATGGTTGAGAAGGCAAAAAATTTTTCGCAATTCTGCTGCTCCAAACGCTTAACCAGAATTGCCTAGGGAAAAAATACACATACCGTTGTAATCGGGCGAGTTTCTACTTTCAGATGCAACAGGAATTTTTGGGTTAGGTCAATCCGTTCGCGAGATATGGGAGTTTGAAGCCAAGAAATGGTTGAGAAGGCAAAAAATTTTTCGCAATTCTGCTGCTCCAAACGCTTAACCAGAATTGCCTAGGGAAAAAATACACATACCGCTGTAATCGGGCGAGTTTCTACTTTCAGACGCAATAGGAATTTTTGGGTATGGTCAGTCCATTCGCGAGATATGGGAGTTTGAAGCCAAGAAATGGTTGAGAAGGCAAAAAATTTTTCGCAATTCTGCTGCTCCAAACGCTTAACCAGAATTGCCTAGGGAAAAAATACACATACCGTTGTAATCGGGCGAGTTTCTACTTTCAGATGCAACAGGAATTTTTGGGTTAGGTCAATCCGTTCGCGAGATATGGGAGTTTGAAGCCAAGAAATGCTTGAGAAGACAACAAATTTCTCGCAATTCTGCTGCGCCAAACGCTTAACCAGAATGGGCTAGGGAAAAAATACACATACCGTTGTAATCGGGCGAGTTTCTACTTTCAGATGCAACAGGAATTTTTGGGTTAGGTCAATCCGTTCGCGAGATATGGGAGTTTGAAGCCAAGAAATGGTTGAGAAGGCAAAAAATTTTTCGCAATTCTGCTGCTCCAAACGCTTAACCAGAATTGCCTAGGGAAAAAATACACATACCGCTGTAATCGGGCGAGTTTCTACTTTCAGACGCAATAGGAATTTTTGGGTATGGTCAGTCCATTCGCGAGATATGGGAGTTTGAAGCCAAGAAATGGTTGAGAAGGCAAAAAATTTTTCGCAATTCTGCTGCTCCAAACGCTTAACCAGAATTGCCTAGGGAAAAAATACACATACCGTTGTAATCGGGCGAGTTTCTACTTTCAGATGCAACAGGAATTTTTGGGTTAGGTCAATCCGTTCGCGAGATATGGGAGTTTGAAGCCAAGAAATGCTTGAGAAGACAACAAATTTCTCGCAATTCTGCTGCGCCAAACGCTTAACCAGAATGGGCTAGGGAAAAAATACACATACCGTTGTAATCGGGCGAGTTTCTACTTTCAGATGCAACAGGAATTTTTGGGTTAGGTCAATCCGTTCGCGAGATATGGGAGTTTGAAGCCAAGAAATGGTTGAGAAGGCAAAAAATTTTTCGCAATTCTGCTGCTCCAAACGTTTAACCAGAATTGCCTAGGGAAAAAATACACATACCGCTGTAATCGGGCGAGTTTCTACTTTCAGACGCAATAGGAATTTTTGGGTATGGTCAGTCCATTCGCGAGATATGGGAGTTTGAAGCCAAGAAATGGTTGAGAAGGCAAAAAATTTTTCGCAATTCTGCTGCTCCAAACGCTTAACCAGAATTGCCTAGGGAAAAAATACACATACCGTTGTAATCGGGCGAGTTTCTACTTTCAGATGCAACAGGAATTTTTGGGTTAGGTCAATCCGTTCGCGAGATATGGGAGTTTGAAGCCAAGAAATGCTTGAGAAGACAACAAATTTCTCGCAATTCTGCTGCGCCAAACGCTTAACCAGAATGGGCTAGGGAAAAAATACACATACCGTTGTAATCGGGAGAGTTTCTACTTTCACACGCAACAGGAATTTTTGGGTTAGCTCTATCCGTTCGCGAGATATGGGAGTTTGAAGCCAAGAAATGGTTGAGAAGGCATACAATTTTTCGCAATTCTGCTGATCCAAACGCCTAACCAGAATGCCCTAGGGAAAAAATACACATACCTTTATAATCGGGCTAGTTTCTACTTTCAGATGCAATAGGAATTTTTGGGTTTGGTCAATCCGTTCGCGAGATATGGTAGTTTGAAGCCAAGAAATGGTTGAGAAGGCAAAACATTTTTCGCAATTCTGCTGCTCCAAACGCTTAACCAGAATGGCCTAGGGAAAAAATACGCATATCGTTGTAATCGGGCTAGTTCCTACTTTCAGACGCAGCAGGAATTTTTGGGTTTGGTCAATCCGTTCGCGAGATATGGGACTTTGAAGCTAAGAAATGGTTAAGAAGACAACAAATTTTTCGCACTTCTGCTGCTCCAAACGCTTAACCAGAATGGGCTAGGGAAAAAATACACATACCGTTGTAATCGGGCGAGTTTCTACTTTGACACGCAACAGGAATTTTTGGGTTAGGTCAATCCGTTCGCGAGATATGGGAGTTTGAAGCCAAGAAATGGTTGAGAAGGCAAAACATTTTTCGCAATTCTGCTGCTCCAAACGCTTAACCAGAATGGCCTAGGGAAAAAATAAGCATATCGTTGTAATCGGGTGAGTTTCTACTTTCAGACGCAGCAGGAACTTCTGGGTTTGGTCAATCCGTTCGCGAGATATGGGAGTTTGAAGCCAAGAAATGGTTGAGAAGGCAAAAAATTTTTCGCAATTCTGCTGCTCCAAACGCTTAACCAGAATTGCCTAGGGAAAAAATACACATACCGTTGTAATCGGGCGAGTTTCTACTTTCAGATGCAACAGGAATTTTTGGGTTAGGTCAATCCGTTCGCGAGATATGGGAGTTTGAAGCCAAGAAATGGTTGAGAAGGCAAAAAATTTTTCGCAATTCTGCTGCTCCAAACGCTTAACCAGAATTGCCTAGGGAAAAAATACACATACCGCTGTAATCGGGCGAGTTTCTACTTTCAGACGCAATAGGAATTTTTGGGTATGGTCTGTCCATTCGCGAGATATGGGAGTTTGAAGCCAAGAAATGGTTGAGAAGGCAAAAAATATTTCGCAATTCTGCTGCTCCAAACGCTTAACCAGAATTGCCTAGGGAAAAAATACACATACCGTTGTAATCGGGCGAGCTTCTACTTTCAGATGCAACAGGAATTTTTGGGTTAGGTCAATCAGTTCGCGAGATATGGGAGTTTGAAGCCAAGAAATTCTTGAGAAGACAACAAATTTCTCGCAATTCTGCTGCGCCAAACGCTTAACCAGAATGGGCTAGGGAAAAAATACACATACCGTTGTAATCGGGAGAGTTTCTACTTTCACACGCAACAGGAATTTTTGGGTTAGGTCTATCCGTTCGCGAGATATGGGAGTTTGAAGCCAAGAAATGGTTGAGAAGGCATACAATTTTTCGCAATTCTGCTGCTCCAAACGCTTAAACAGAATTGCCTAGGGAAAAAATACACATACCGCTGTAATCGGGCGAGTTTCTACTTTCAGACGCAATAGGAATTTTTGGGTATGGTCAGTCCATTCGCGAGATATGGGAGTTTGAAGCCAAGAAATGGTTGAGAAGGCAAAAAATTTTTCGCAATTCTGCTGCTCCAAACGCTTAACCAGAATTGCCTAGGGAAAAAATACACATACCGTTGTAATCGGGCGAGTTTCTACTTTCAGATGCAACAGGAATTTTTGGGTTAGGTCAATCCGTTCGCGAGATATGGGAGTTTGAAGCCAAGAAATTCTTGAGAAGACAACAAATTTCTCGCAATTCTGCTGCGCCAAACGCTTAACCAGAATTGCCTAGGGAAAAAATACACATACCGTTGTAATCGGGCGAGTTTCTACTTTGACACGCAACAGGAATTTTTGGGTTAGGTCTATCCGTTCGCGAGATATGGGAGTTTGAAGCCAAGAAATGGTTGAGAAGGCAAAAAATTGTTCGCTATTCTGCTGCTTCAAACGCTTAACCAGAATGGCCTAGGGAAAAAATACACATACCGCTGTAATCGGGAGAGTTTCTACTTTCAGACGCAACAGGAATTTTTGGGTTAGGTCAATCCGTTCGCGAGATATGGGAGTTTGAAGCCAAGAAATGGTTGAGAAGGCAAAAAATTTTTCGCAATGCTGCTGCTCCAAACGCTTAATCAGAATGGCCAAGGGAAAAAATACATATACCGTTGTAATCGGGCGAGTTTCTACTTTCAGATGCAACAAGAATTTTTGGGTTAGGTCAATCCGTTCGCGAGATATGGGAGTTTGAAGCCAAGAAATGGTTGAGAAGGCAAAAAATTGTTCGCTATTCTGCTGCTTCAAACGCTTAACCAGAATGGCCTAGGGAAAAAATACACATACCGCTGTAATCGGGAGAGTTTCTACTTTCAGACGCAACAGGAATTTTTGGGTTAGGTCAATCCGTTCGCGAGATATGGGAGTTTGAAGCCAAGAAATGGTTGAGAAGGCAAAAAATTTTTCGCAATTCTGCTGCTCCACACGCTTAACTAGAATGGCCTAGGGAAAAAATACATATACCGTTGTAATCGGGCGAGTTTCTACTTTCAGATGCAACAGGAATTTTTGGGTTAGGTCAATCTGTTCGCGAGATATGGGAGTTTGAAGGCAAGAAATGGTTGAGAAGGCAAAAAATTTTTCGCAATTCTGCTGCTCCAAACGCTTAACCAGAATGGCCTAGGGAAAAAATACACATACCGCTGTAATCGGGCGAGTGTCTACTTTCAGACGCAGCAGGAACTTCTGGGTTTGGTCAATCCGTTCGCGAGATATGGGAGTTTGAAGCCAAGAGATGGTTGAGAAGGCAAAAAATTTTTCGCAATGCTGCTGCTCCAAACGCTTAATCAGAATGGCCTAGGGAAAAAATACATATACCGTTGTAATCGGGCGAGTTTCTACTTTCAGATGCAATAGGAATTTTTGGGTTAGGTCAATCCGTTCGCGAGATATGGGAGTTTGAAGCTAAGAAATGGTAAAGAAGACAACAAATTTTTCGCACTTCTGCTGCTCCAATCGCTTAACCAGAATGGCCTAGGGAAAAAATACACATACCGTTGTAATCGGGCGAGTTTCTACTTTCAGACGCAACAGGAATTTTTGGGTTAGGTCAATCCGTTCGCGAGATATGGGAGTTTGAAGCGAAGAAATGGTTGAGAAGGCATACAATTTTTGGTAATTCTGCTGATCCAAACGCTTAACCAGAATGCCCTAGGGAAAAAATACACATACCGTTGTAATCGGGCGAGTTTCTACTTTCAGATGCAGTAGGAATTTTTGGGTTAGGTCAATCCGTTCGCGAGATATGGGAGTTTGAAGCTAAGAAATGGTTAAGAAGACAACAAATTTTTCGCACTTCTGCTGCTCCAAACGCTTAACCAGAATGGGCTAGGGAAAAAATACACATACCGTTGTAATCGGGCGAGTTTCTACTTTGACACGCAACAGCAATTTTTGGGTTAGGTCAATCCGTTCGCGAGATATGGGAGTTTGAAGCCAAGAAATGGTTGAGAAGGCAAAACATTTTTCGCAATTCTGCTGCTCCAAACGCTTAACCAGAATGGCCTAGGGAAAAAATAAGCATATCGTTGTAATCGGGTGAGTTTCTACTTTCAGACGCAGCAGGAACTTCTGGGTTTGGTCAATCCGTTCGCGAGATATGGGAGTTTGAAGCCAAGAAATGGTTGAGAAGGCAAAAAATTTTTCGCAATTCTGCTGCTCCAAACGCTTAACCAGAATTGCCTAGGGAAAAAATACACATACCGTTGTAATCGGGCGAGTTTCTACTTTCAGATGCAACAGGAATTTTTGGGTTAGGTCAATCCGTTCGCGAGATATGGGAGTTTGAAGCCAAGAAATGGTTGAGAAGGCAAAAAATTTTTCGCAATTCTGCTGCTCCAAACGCTTAACCAGAATTGCCTAGGGAAAAAATACACATACCGTTGTAATCGGGCGAGTTTCTACTTTCAGACGCAATAGGAATTTTTGGGTATGGTCAGTCCATTCGCGAGATATGGGAGTTTGAAGCCAAGAAATGGTTGAGAAGGCAAAAAATTTTTCGCAATTCTGCTGCTCCAAACGCTTAACCAGAATTGCCTAGGGAAAAAATACACATACCGTTGTAATCGGGCGAGTTTCTACTTTCAGATGCAAC
This sequence comes from Ptiloglossa arizonensis, assembly GCF_051014685.1. Lineage (NCBI taxonomy): Eukaryota > Metazoa > Arthropoda > Insecta > Hymenoptera > Colletidae > Ptiloglossa > Ptiloglossa arizonensis. The sequence goes on from NW_027479393.1 coordinate 42,324, forward strand.
AGGAATTTTTGGGTTAGGTCAATCCGTTCGCGAGATATGGGAGTTTGAAGCCAAGAAATGGTTGAGAAGGCATACAATTTTTCGCAATTCTGCTGATCCAAACGCCTAACCAGAACGCCCTAGGGAAAAAATACACATACCTTTGTAATCGGGCTGGTTTCTACTTTCACACGCAACAGGAATTTTTGGGTTAGGTCTATCCGTTCGCGAGATATGGGAGTTTGAAGCCAAGAAATGGTTGAGAAGGCATACAATTTTTCGCAATTCTGCTGATCCAAACGCCTAACCAGAATGCCCTAGGGAAAAAATACACATACCTTTGTAATCGGGCTGGTTTCTACTTTCAGATGCAATAGGAATTTTTGGGTTTGGTCAATCCGTTCGCGAGATATGGTAGTTTGAAGCCAAGAAATGGTTGAGAAGGCAAAACATTTTTCGCAATTCTGCTGCTCCAAACGCTTAACCAGAATGGCCTAGGGAAAAAATACGCATATCGTTGTAATCGGGCGAGTTCCTACTTTCAGACGCAGCAGGAATTTTTGGGTTTGGTCAATCCGTTCGCGAGATATGGGACTTTGAAGCTAAGAAATGGTTAAGGAGACAACAAATTTTTCGCACTTCTGCTGCTCCAAACGCTTAACCAGAATGGCCTAGGGAAAAAATACACATGCCGTTGTAATCGGGAGAGATTCTACTTTCAGACGCAACAGGAATTTATGGGTTAGGTCAATCCGTTCGCGAGATATGGGAGTTTGAAGCCAAGAAATGGTTGAGAAGGCAAACAATTTTTCGCTATTCTGCTGCTCCAAACGCTTAACCAGAATGGCCTAGGGAAAAAATACACATACCGTTGTAATCGGGCGAGTTTCTACTTTCAGACGCCACAGGATCTTTTGGGTTAGGTCAATCCGTTCGCGTGATATGGGAGTTTGAAGCCAAGAAATGGTTGAGAAGGCAAAAAATTTTTCGCACTTCTGCTGCTCCAAACGCTTAACCAGAATGGCCTATGGAAAAAATACACATACCGTTGTAATCGGGCGAGTTTCTATTATCAGATGCAATAGGAATTTTTGGGTTAGGTCAATCCGTTCGCGAGATATGGGAGTTTGAAGCTAAGAAATGGTTAAGAAGGCAACAATTTTTTCGCACTTCTGCTGCTCCAAACGCTTGACCAGAATGGCCTAGGGAAAAAATACACATACCGTCGTAATCGGGCGTGTTTCTACTTTCAGACGCAACAGGAATTTTTGGGTTAGGTCAATCCGTTCGCGAGATATGGGAGTTTGAAGCCAAGAAATGGTTGAGAAGGCAAAAAATTGTTCGCTATTCTGCTGCTTCAAACGCTTGACCAGAATGGCCTAGGGAAAAAATACACATACCGTTGTAATCGGGCGAGTTTCTTCTTTCAGAGGCAACAGGAATTTTTGGGTTAGGTCAATCCGTTCGCGAGATATGGGAGTTCGAAGCTAAGAAATGGTAAAGAAGACAACAAATTGTTCGCACTACTGCTGCTCCAAACGCTTAACTAGAATGGCCTAGGGAAAAAATACACATACCGTTGTAATCGGGCGAGTTTCTACTTTCAGACGCAACAGGATCTTTTGGGTTAGGTCAATCCGTTCGCGTGATATGGGAGTTTGAAGCCAAGAAATGGTTGAGAAGGCAAAAAATTTTTCGCAATTCTGCGGCTCCAAACGCTTAACCAGAATGGCCTAGGGAAAAAATACACATACCGTTGTAATCGGCGAGTTTCTACTTTCAGGTGCAACAGGAATTTTTGGGTTAGGTCAATCCGTTCGCGAGATGTGGGAGTTTGAAGCCAAGAAATGGTTGAGAAGGTAAAACATTTTTTGCAATTCTGCTGCTCCAAACGCTTAACCAGAGTGCCCTAGGGAAAAAATACGCATATCGTTGTAATCGGGCGAGTTTCTACTTTCAGATGCAATAGGAATTTTTGGGTTACGTCAATCCGTTCGCGAGATTTGGGAGTTTGAAGCTAAGAAATGGTTGAGAAGGCAAAAAATTTTTCGCAATTCTGCTGCTCCAAACGCTTAACCAGAATGGCCTAGGGAAAAAATACACATACCAATGTAATCGGGCGAGTTTCTACTTTCAGATGCAATAGAAATTTTTGGGTTAGGTCAACCCGTTCGCGAGATTTGGGAGTTTGAGGACAAGAAATGGTTGAGAAGGCAAAAATTTTTTCGCATTTCTGCTGCTCCAAACGCATAACCAAAATGGCCTAGGGAAGAAATACACATACCGTTGTAATGGGGCGAGTTTCTACTTTCAGATGCAATAGGAATTTTTGGGTTAGGTCAATCCGTTCGCGAGATATGGGAGTTTGAAGCGAAGAAATGGTTCAGAAGACAATAAATTTTTCGCACTTCTGCTGCTCCAATCGCTTAACCAGAATGGCCTAAGGGAAAAATACACATACCGTTGTAATCGGGAGAGCTTCTACTTTCACACGCAACAGGAATTTTTGGGTTAGGTGTATTCGTTCGCGAGATATGGGAGTTTGAAGCCAAGAAATGGTTGAGAAGGCAAAACATTTTTCGCAATTCTGCTGCTCCAAACGCTTAACCAGAATGGCCTAGGGAAAAAATACGCATATCCTTGTAATCGGGCGAGTTTCTACTTTCAGACGCAGCAGGAATTTTTTGGTTTGGTCAATCCGTTCGCGAGATATGGGACTTTGAAGCTAAGGAATGGTTGAGAAGACAACAAATTTTTTGCAATTCTGCTGCGCCAAACGCTTAACCAGAATGGGCTAGGGAAAAAATACACATACCGTTGTAATCGGGAGAGTTTCTACTTTCACACGCAACAGGAATTTTTGGGTTAGGTCTATCCGTTCGCGAGATATGGGAGTTTGAAGCCAAGAAATGGTTGAGAAGGCATACAATTTTTCGCAATTCTGCTGATCCAAACGCTTAACCAGAATGCCCTAGGGAAAAAATACACATACCGCTGTAGTCAAGCGAGTTTATACTTTCAGATGCAATAGGAATTTTTGGGTTAGGTGTATTCGTTCGCGAGATATGGGAGTTTGAAGCCAAGAAATGGTTGAGAAGGCAAAACATTTTTCGCAATTCTGCTGCTCCAAACGCTTAACCAGAATGGCCTAGGGAAAAAATACGCATATCGTTGTAATCGGGTGAGTTTCTACTTTCAGACGCAGCAGGAACTTCTGGGTTTGGTCAATCCGTTCGCGAGATATGGGAGTTTGAAGCCAAGAAATGGTTGAGAAGGCAAAAAATTTTTCGCAATGCTGCTGCTCCAAACGCTTAATCAGAATGGCCTAGGGGAAAAATACATATACCGTTGTAATCGGGCGAGTTTCTACTTTCAGATGCAATAGGAATTTTTGGGTTAGGTCAATCCGTTCGCGAGATATGGGAGTTTGAAGCTAAGAAATGGTTAAGGAGACAACAAATTTTTCGCACTTCTGCTGCTCAAAACGCTTAACCAGAATGGCCTAGGGAAAAAATACACATACCGTTGTAATCGGGCGAGATTCTACTTTCAGACGGAACAGGAATTTTTGGGTTAGGTCAATCCGTTCGCGAGATATGGGAGTTTGAAGCCAAGAAATGGTTGAGAAGGCAAACAATTTTGCGCTATTCTGCTGCTCCAAACGCTTAACCAGAATGGCCTAGGGAAAAAATACACACACCGTTGTAATCGGGCGAGTTTCTTCTTTCAGATGCAACAAGAATTTTTGGGTTAGGTCAACCCGTTCGCGAGATATGGGAGTTTGAAGCCAAGAAATGGTTGAGAAGGCAAAAAATTGTTCGCTATTCTACTGCTTCAAACGCTTGACCAGAATGGCCTAGGGAAAAAATACACATACCGTTGTAATCGGGCGAGTTTCTTCTTTCAGATGCAACAGGAATTTTTGGGTTAGGTCAATCCGTTCGCGAGATATGGGAGTTTGAAGCCAAGAAATGGTTGAGAAGGCAAAAAATTGTTCGCTATTCTGCTGCTTCAAACGCTTAACAAGAATGGCCTAGAGAAAAAATACACATACCGTTGTAATCGGGCGAGTTTCTTCTTTCAGATGCAACAGGAATTTTTGGGTTAGGTCAATCCGTTCGCGAGATATGGGAGTTTGAAGCTAAGAAATGGTAAAGAAGACAACAAATTGTTCGCACTACTGCTGCTCCAAACGCTTAACTAGAATGGCCTAGGGAAAAAATACACATACCGTTGTAATCGGGCGAGTTTCTACTTTCAGACGCAACAGGATCTTTTGGGTTAGGTCAATCCGTTCGCGTGATATGGGAGTTTGAAGCCAAGAAATGGTTGAGAAGGCAAACAATTTTTCGCAATTCTGCTGCTCCAAACGCTTAACCAGAATGGCCTAGGGAAGAAATACACATACCGCTGTAATCGGGCGAGTTTCTACTTTCAGATGCAATAGGAATTTTTGGGTTAGGCCAATCCGTTCGCGAGATATGGGAGTTTGAAGCCAAGAAATGGTTGAGAAGGTAAAACGTTTTTTGCAATTCTGCTGCTCCAAACGCTTAACCAGAGTGCCCTAGGGAAAAAATACGCATATCGTTGTAATCGGGCGAGTTTCTACTTTCAGATGCAATAGGAATTTTTGGGTTACGTCAATCCGTTCGCGAGATTTTGGAGTTTGAAGCTAAGAAATGGTTGAGAAGGCAAAAAATTTTTCGCATTTCTGCTGCTCCAAACGCATAACCAGAATGGCCTAGGGAAAAAATATACATACCGTTGTAATGGGGCGAGTTTCTACTTTCAGATGCAATAGGAATTTTTGGGTTAGGTCAATCTGTTCGCGAGTTATGGGACTTTGAAGCTAAGGAATGGTTGAGAAGGCATACAATTTTTCGCAATTCTGCTGATCCAAACGCTTAACCAGAATGCCCTAGGGAAAAAATACACATACCGCTGTAGTCAAGCGAGTTTATACTTTCAGATGCAATAGGAATTTTTGGGTTAGGTGTATTCGTTCGCGAGATATGGGAGTTTGAAGCCAAGAAATGGTTGAGAAGGCAAAAAATTTTTCGCAATTCTGCTGCTCCAAACGCTTAACCAGAATGTGCTAGGGAGAAAATACACAAACCGTTGTAATCGGGCGAGTTTCTTCTTTCAGATGCAACAGGAATTTTTGGGTTAGGTCAATCCGTTCGCGAGATATGGGAGTTTGAAGCCAAGAAATGGTTGAGAAGGCATACAATTTTTGGTAATTCTGCTGATCCAAACGCTTAACCAGAATGCCCTAGGGAAAAAATATACATACCGCTGTAGTCGGGCGAGTTTATACTTTCTGATGCAATAGGAATTTTTGGGTTAGGTCCATCCGTTCGCTAGATATGGCAGTTTGAAGCCAAGAAATGGTTGAGAAGGCAAAAAATTTTTCGCAGTTCTGCTGCTCCAAACGCTTAACCAGAATGGCCTAGGGAAAAAATACACATACCGTTGTAATCGGGCGAGTTTCTATTATCAGATGCAATAGGAATTTTTGGGTTATGTCAATCCGTTCGCGAGATATGGGAGTTTGAAGCTAAGAAATGGTTAAGAAGGCAACAAATTTTTCGCACTTCTGCTGCTCCAAACGCTTGACCAGAATGGCCTAGGGAAAAAATGCACATACCGTCGTAATCGGGCGTGTTTCTACTTTCAGACGCAACAGGAATTTCTGGGTTAGGTCAATCCGTTCGCGAGATATGGGAGTTTGAAGCCAAGAAATGGTTGAGAAGGCAAAAAATTGTTCGCTATTCTGCTGCTTCAAACGCTTGACCAGAATGGCCAAGGGAAAAAATACACATACCGTTGTAATCGGGCGAGTTTCTTCTTTCAGATGCAACAGGAATTTTTGGGTTAGGTCAATCCGTTCGCGAGATATGGGAGTTTGAAGCCAAGAAATGGTTGAGAAGGCAAAAAATTGTTCGCTATTCTGCTGCTTCAAACGCTTAACAAGAATGGCCTAGAGAAAAAATACACATACCTTTGTAATCGGGCGAGTTTCTTCTTTCAGATGCAACAGGAATTTTTGGGTTAGGTCAATCCGTTCGCGAGATATGGGAGTTTGAAGCTAAGAAATGGTAAAGAAGACAACAAATTGTTCGCACTGCTGCTGCTCCAAACGCTTAACTAGAATGGCCTAGGGAAAAAATACACATACCGTTGTAATCGGGCGAGTTTCTACTTTCAGACGCAACAGGATCTTTTGGGTTAGGTCAATCCGTTCGCGTGATATGGGAGTTTGAAGCCAAGAAATGGTTGAGAAGGCAAAAAATTTTTCGCAATTCTGCTGCTCCAAACGCTTAACCAGAATGGCCTAGGGAAGAAATACACATACCGTTGTAATCGGCGAGTTTCTACTTTCAGGTGCAACAGGAATTTTTGGGTTAGGTCAATCCGTTCGCGATATGTGGGAGTTTGAAGCCAAGAAATGGTTGAGAAGGCAAAAAATTTTTCGCAATTCTGCTGCTCCAAACGCTTAACCAGAATTGCCTAGGGAAAAAATACACATACCGCTGTAATCGGGCGAGTTTCTACTTTCAGATGCAATAGGAATTTTTGGGTTAGGTCAATCCATTCGCGAGATATGGGAGTTTGAAGCCAAGAAATGGTTGAGAAGGTAAAACGTTTTTTGCAATTCTGCTGCTCCAAACGCTTAACCAGAGTGCCCTAGGGAAAAAATACGCATATCGTTGTAATCGGGGGAGTTTCTACTTTCAGATGCAATAGGAATTTTTGGGTTACGTCAATCCGTTCGCGAGATTTTGGAGTTTGAAGCTAAGAAATGGTTGAGAAGGCAAAAAATTTTTCGCATTTCTGCTGCTCCAAACGCATAACCAGAATGGCCTAGGGAAAAAATACACATACCGTTGTAATGGGGCGAGTTTCTACTTTCAGATGCAATAGGAATTTTTGGGTTAGGTCAATCCGTTCGCGAGATATGGGACTTTGAAGCTAAGGAATGGTTGAGAAGACAACAAATTTTTTGCAATTCTGCTGCGCCAAACGCTTAACCAGAATGGGCTAGGGAAAAAATACACATACCGTTGTAATCGGGAGAGTTTCTACTTTCACACGCAACAGGAATTTTTGGGTTAGGTCTATCCGTTCGCGAGATATGGGAGTTTGAAGCCAAGAAATGGTTGAGAAGGCATACAATTTTTCGCAATTCTGCTGATCCAAACGCTTAACCAGAATGCCCTAGGGGAAAAATACACATACCGCTGTAGTCAAGCGAGTTTATACTTTCAGATGCAATAGGAATTTTTGGGTTAGGTGTATTCGTTCGCGAGATATGGGAGTTTGAAGCCAAGAAATGGTTGAGAAGGCAAAACATTTTTCGCAATTCTGCTGCTCCAAACGCTTAACCAGAATGGCCTAGGGAAAAAATACGCATATCGTTGTAATCGGGTGAGTTTCTACTTTCAGACGCAGCAGGAACTTCTGGGTTTGGTCAATCCGTTCGCGAGATATGGGACTTTGAAGCTAAGGAATGGTTGAGAAGACAACAAATTTTTCGCACTTCTGCTGCTCCAAACGCTTAACCAGAATGGCCTAGGGAAAAAATACACATACCGTTGTATTCGGGCGAGTTTCTACTTTCAGACGCAACAGGAATTTTTGGGTTAGGTCAATCCGTTCGCGAGATATGGGAGTATGAAGCCAAGAAATGGTTGAGAATGCAAACAATTTTTCGCTATTCTGCTGCTCCAAACTCTTAACCAGAATGTGCTAGGGAGAAAATACACAAACCGTTGTAATCGGGCGAGTTTCTACTTTCACACGCAACAGGAATTTTTGGGTTAGGTCTATCCGTCCGCGAGATATGGGAGTTTGGAGCCAAGAAATGGTTGAGAAGGCATACAATTTTTGGTAATTCTGCTGATCCAAACGCTTAACCAGAATGCCCTAGGGAAAAAATATACATACCGCTGTAGTCGGGCGAGTTTATACTTTCTGATGCAATAGGAATTTTTGGGTTAGGTCCATCCGTTCGCTAGATATGGCAGTTTGAAGCCAAGAAATGGTAAAGAAGACAACAAATTTTTCGCACTTCTGCTGCTCCAAACGCTTAACCAGAATGGCCTAGGGAAAAAATACACATACCATTGTAATCGGGCGAGTTTCTATTATCAGATGCAATAGGAATTTTTGGCTTAGGTCAATCCGTTCGCGAGATATGGGAGTTTGAAGCTAAGAAATGGTTAAGAAGGCAACAAATTTTTCGCACTTCTGCTGCTCCAAACGCTTGACCAGAATGGCCTAGGGAAAAAATACACATACCGTCGTAATCGGGCGTGTTTCTACTTTCAGACGCAACAGGAATTTTTGGGTTAGGTCAATCCGTTCGCGAGATATGGGAGTTTGAAGCCAAGAAATGGTTGAGAAGGCAAAAAATTGTTCGCTATTCTGCTGCTTCAAACGCTTGACCAGAATGGCCTAGGGAAAAAATACACATACCGCTGTAATCGGGCGAGTTTCTACTTTCAGACGCAACAGGATCTTTTGGGTTAGGTCAATCCGTTCGCGTGATATGGGAGTTTGAAGCCAAGAAATGGTTGAGAAGGCAAACAATTTTTCGCAATTCTGCTGCTCCAAACGCTTAACCAGAATGGCCTAGGGAAAAAATACACATACCGTTGTAATCGGCGAGTTTCTACTTTCAGGTGCAACAGGAATTTTTGGGTTAGGTCAATCCGTTCGCGATATATGGGAGTTTGAAGCCAAGAAATGGTTGAGAAGGCAAAAAATTTTTCGCAATTCTGCTGCTCCAAACGCTTAACCAGAATTGCCTAGGGAAAAAATACACATACCGCTGTAATCGGGCGAGTTTCTACTTTCAGATGCAATAGGAATTTTTGGGTTAGGTCAATCCGTTCGCGAGATATGGGAGTTTGAAGCCAAGAAATGGTTGAGAAGGTAAAACGTTTTTTGCAATTCTGCTGCTCCAAACGCTTAACAAGAGTGCCCTAGGGAAAAAATACGCATACCGTTGTAATCGGCGAGTTTCTACTTTCAGGTGCAACAGGAATTTTTGGGTTAGGTCAATCCGTTCGCGATATATGGGAGTTTGAAGCCAAGAAATGGTTGAGAAGGCAAAAAATTGTTCGCTATTCTGCTGCTTCAAACGCTTAACAAGAATGGCCTAGAGAAAAAATACACATACCTTTGTTTCACGGGCGAGTTTCTTCTTTCAGATGCAACAGGAATTTTTGGGTTAGGTCAATCCGTTCGCGAGATATGGGAGTTTGAATCTAAGAAATGGTAAAGAAGACAACAAATTGTTCGCACTGCTGCTGCTCCAAACGCTTAACTAGAATGGCCTAGGGAAAAAATACACATACCGTTGTAATCGGGCGAGTTTCTACTTTCAGACGCAACAGGATCTTTTGGGTTAGGTCAATCCGTTCGCGTGATATGGGAGTTTGAAGCCAAGAAATGGTTGAGAAGGCAAACAATTTTTCGCAATTCTGCTGCTCCAAACGCTTAACCAGAATGGCCTAGGGAAGAAATACACATACCGTTGTAATCGGCGAGTTTCTACTTTCAGGTGCAACAGGAATTTTTGGGTTAGGTCAATCCGTTCGCGATATATGGGAGTTTGAAGCCAAGAAATGGTTGAGAAGGCAAAAAATTTTTCGCAATTCTGCTGCTCCAAACGCTTAACCAGAATTGCCTAGGGAAAAAATACACATACCGCTGTAATCGGGCGAGTTTCTACTTTCAGATGCAATAGGAATTTTTGGGTTAGGTCAATCCGTTCGCGAGATATGGGAGTTTGAAGCCAAGAAATGGTTGAGAAGGTAAAACGTTTTTTGCAATTCTGCTGCTCCAAACGCTTAACCATAGTGCCCTAGGGAAAAAATACGCATATCGTTGTAATCGGGCGAGTTTCTACTTTCAGATGCAATAGGAATTTTTGGGTTACGTCAATCCGTTCGCGAGATTTTGGAGTTTGAAGCTAAGAAATGGTTGAGAAGGCAAAAAATTTTTCGCATTTCTGCTGCTCCAAACGCATAACCAGAATGGCCTAGGGAAAAAATACACATACCGTTGTAATCGGGCGAGATTCTACTTTCAGACGGAACAGGAATTTTTGGGTTAGGTCAATCCGTTCGCCAGATATGGGAGTTTGAAGCCAAGAAATGGTTGAGAAGGCAAACAATTTTACGCTATTCTGCTGCTCCAAACGCTTAACCAGAATGGCCTAGGGAAAAAATACACATACCGTTGTAATCGGGCGAGTTTCTTCTTTCAGATGCAACAAGAATTTTTGGGTTAGGTCAATCCGTTCGCGAGATATGGGGGTTTGAAGCTAAGAAATGGTAAAGAAGACAACAAATTTTTCGCACTTCTGCTGCTCCAAACGCTTAACCAGAATGGCCTAGGGAAAAAATACACATACCGTTGTAATCGGGCGAGTTTCTACTTTCAGACGCAACAGGAATTTTTGGGTTAGGTGAATCCGTTCGCGAGATATGGGAGTATGAAGCCAAGAAATGGTTGAGAATGCAAACAATTTTTCGCTATTCTGCTGCTCCAAACTCTTAACCAGAATGTGCTAGGGAGAAAATACACAAACCGTTGTAATCGGGCGAGTTTCTACTTTCACACGCAACAGGAATTTTTGGGTTAGGTCTATCCGTTCGCGAGATATGGGAGTTTGAAGCCAAGAAATGGTTGAGAAGGCATACAATTTTTGGTAATTCTGCTGATCCAAACGCTTAACCAGAATGCCCTAGGGAAAAAATATACATACCGCTGTAGTCGGGCGAGTTTATACTTTCTGATGCAATAGGAATTTTTGGGTTAGGTCCATCCGTTCGCTAGATATGGCAGTTTGAAGCCAAGAAATGGTAAAGAAGACAACAAATTTTTCGCACTTCTGCTGCTCCAGACGCTTAACCAGAATGGCCTAGGGAAAAAATACACATACCGTTGTAATCGGGCGAGTTTCTATTATCAGATGCAATAGGAATTTTTGGGTTAGGTCAATCCGTTCGCGAGATATGGGAGTTTGAAGCTAAGGAATGGTTAAGAAGGCAACAAATTTTTCGCACTTCTGCTGCTCCAAACGCTTGACCAGAATGGCCTAGGGAAAAAATACACATACCGTTGTAATCGGGCGAGTTTCTACTTTCAGACGCAACAGGATCTTTTGGGTTAGGTCAATCCGTTCGCGTGATATGGGAGTTTGAAGCCAAGAAATGGTTGAGAAGGCAAAAAATTTTTCGCATTTCTGCTGCTCCAAACGCATAACCAGAATGGCCTAGGGAAAAAATATACATACCGTTGTAATGGGGCGAGTTTCTACTTTCAGATGCAATAGGAATTTTTGGGTTAGGTCAATCCGTTCGCGAGTTATGGGACTTTGAAGCTAAGGAATGGTTGAGAAGGCATACAATTTTTCGCAATTCTGCTGATCCAAACGCTTAACCAGAATGCCCTAGGGAAAAAATACACATACCGCTGTAGTCAAGCGAGTTTATACTTTCAGATGCAATAGGAATTTTTGGGTTAGGTGTATTCGTTCGCGAGATATGGGAGTTTGAAGCCAAGAAATGGTTGAGAAGGCAAAAAATTTTTCGCAATTCTGCTGCTCCAAACGCTTAACCAGAATGTGCTAGGGAGAAAATACACAAACCGTTGTAATCGGGCGAGTTTCTTCTTTCAGATGCAACAGGAATTTTTGGGTTAGGTCAATCCGTTCGCGAGATATGGGAGTTTGAAGCCAAGAAATGGTTGAGAAGGCATACAATTTTTGGTAATTCTGCTGATCCAAACGCTTAACCAGAATGCCCTAGGGAAAAAATATACATACCGCTGTAGTCGGGCGAGTTTATACTTTCTGATGCAATAGGAATTTTTGGGTTAGGTCCATCCGTTCGCTAGATATGGCAGTTTGAAGCCAAGAAATGGTTGAGAAGGCAAAAAATTTTTCGCAATTCTGCTGCTCCAAACGCTTAACCAGAATGGCCTAGGGAAAAAATACACATACCGTTGTAATCGGGGCGAGTTTCTATTATCAGATGCAATAGGAATTTTTGGGTTATGTCAATCCGTTCGCGAGATATGGGAGTTTGAAGCTAAGAAATGGTTAAGAGGCAACAAATTTTTCGCACTTCTGCTGCTCCAAACGCTTGACCAGAATGGCCTAGGGAAAAAATGCACATACCGTCGTAATCGGGCGTGTTTCTACTTTCAGACGCAACAGGAATTTCTGGGTTAGGTCAATCCGTTCGCGAGATATGGGAGTTTGAAGCCAAGAAATGGTTGAGAAGGCAAAAAATTGTTCGCTATTCTGCTGCTTCAAACGCTTGACCAGAATGGCCTAGGGAAAAAATACACATACCGTTGTAATCGGGCGAGTTTCTTCTTTCAGATGCAACAGGAATTTTTGGGTTAGGTCAATCCGTTCGCGAGATATGGGAGTTTGAAGCCAAGAAATGGTTGAGAAGGCAAAAAATTGTTCGCTATTCTGCTGCTTCAAACGCTTAACAAGAATGGCCTAGAGAAAAAATACACATACCTTTGTAATCGGGCGAGTTTCTTCTTTCAGATGCAACAGGAATTTTTGGGTTAGGTCAATCCGTTCGCGAGATATGGGAGTTTGAAGCTAAGAAATGGTAAAGAAGACAACAAATTGTTCGCACTGCTGCTGCTCCAAACGCTTAACTAGAATGGCCTAGGGAAAAAATACACATACCGTTGTAATCGGGCGAGTTTCTACTTTCAGACGCAACAGGATCTTTTGGGTTAGGTCAATCCGTTCGCGTGATATGGGAGTTTGAAGCCAAGAAATGGTTGAGAAGGCAAACAATTTTTGGTAATTCTGCTGATCCAAACGCTTAACCAGAATGCCCTAGGGAAAAAATATACATACCGCTGTAGTCGGGCGAGTTTATACTTTCTGATGCAATAGGAATTTTTGGGTTAGGTCCATCCGTTCGCTAGATATGGCAGTTTGAAGCCAAGAAATGGTAAAGAAGACAACAAATTTTTCGCACTTCTGCTGCTCCAGACGCTTAACCAGAATGGCCTAGGGAAAAAATACACATACCGTTGTAATCGGGCGAGTTTCTATTATCAGATGCAATAGGAATTTTTGGGTTAGGTCAATCCGTTCGCGAGATATGGGAGTTTGAAGCTAAGGAATGGTTAAGAAGGCAACAAATTTTTCGCACTTCTGCTGCTCCAAACGCTTGACCAGAATGGCCTAGGGAAAAAATACACATACCGTCGTAATCGGGCGTGTTTCTACTTTCAGACGCAACAGGAATTTTTGGGTTAGGTCAATCCCTTCGCGAGATATGGGAGTTTGAAGCCAAGAAATGGTTGAGAAGGCAAACAATTTTTCGCAATTCTGCTGCTCCAAACGCTTAACCAGAATGGCCTAGGGAAAAAATACACATACCGTTGTAATCGGCGAGTTTCTACTTTCAGGTGCAACAGGAATTTTTGGGTTAGGTCAATCCGTTCGCGATATATGGGAGTTTGAAGCCAAGAAATGGTTGAGAAGGCAAAAAATTTTTCGCAATTCTGCTGCTCCAAACGCTTAACCAGAATTGCCTAGGGAAAAAATACACATACCGCTGTAATCGGGCGAGTTTCTACTTTCAGATGCAATAGGAATATTTGGGTTAGGTCAATCCGTTCGCGAGATATGGGAGTTTGAAGCCAAGAAATGGTTGAGAAGGTAAAACGTTTTTTGCAATTCTGCTGCTCCAAACGCTTAACAAGAGTGCCCTAGGGAGAAAATACGCATACCGTTGTAATCGGCGAGTTTCTACTTTCAGGTGCAACAGGAATTTTTGGGTTAGGTCAATCCGTTCGCGATATATGGGAGTTTGAAGCCAAGAAATGGTTGAGAAGGCAAAAAATTGTTCGCTATTCTGCTGCTTCAAACGCTTAACAAGAATGGCCTAGAGAAAAAATACACATACCTTTGTTCATCGGGCGAGTTTCTTCTTTCAGATGCAACAGGAATTTTTGGGTTAGGTCAATCCGTTCGCGAGATATGGGAGTTTGAAGCTAAGAAATGGTAAAGAAGACAACAAATTGTTCGCACTGCTGCTGCTCCAAACGCTTAACTAGAATGGCCTAGGGAAAAAATACACATACCGTTGTAATCGGGCGAGTTTCTACTTTCAGACGCAACAGGATCTTTTGGGTTAGGTCAATCCGTTCGCGTGATATGGGAGTTTGAAGCCAAGAAATGGTTGAGAAGGCAAAAAATTTTTCGCAATTCTGCTGCTCCAAACGCTTAACCAGAATGGCCTAGGGAAGAAATACACATACCGTTGTAATCGGCGAGTTTCTACTTTCAGGTGCAACAGGAATTTTTGGGTTAGGTCAATCCGTTCGCGATATATGGGAGTTTGAAGCCAAGAAATGGTTGAGAAGGCAAAAAATTTTTCGCAATTCTGCTGCTCCAAACGCTTAACCAGAATTGCCTAGGGAAAAAATACACATACCGCTGTAATCGGGCGAGTTTCTACTTTCAGATGCAATAGGAATTTTTGGGTTAGGTCAATCCGTTCGCGAGATATGGGAGTTTGAAGCCAAGAAATGGTTGAGAAGGTAAAACGTTTTTTGCAATTCTGCTGCTCCAAACGCTTAACCATAGTGCCCTAGGGAAAAAATACGCATATCGTTGTAATCGGGCGAGTTTCTACTTTCAGATGCAATAGGAATTTTTGGGTTACGTCAATCCGTTCGCGAGATTTTGGAGTTTGAAGCTAAGAAATGGTTGAGAAGGCAAAAAATTTTTCGCATTTCTGCTGCTCCAAACGCATAACCAGAATGGCCTAGGGAAAAAATACACATACCGTTGTAATCGGGCGAGATTCTACTTTCAGACGGAACAGGAATTTTTGGGTTAGGTCAATCCGTTCGCGAGATATGGGAGTTTGAAGCCAAGAAATGGTTGAGAAGGCAAACAATTTTTCGCTATTCTGCTGCTCCAAACGCTTAACCAGAATGGCCTAGGGAAAAAATACACATACCGTTGTAATCGGGCGAGTTTCTACTTTCAGACGCAACAGGAATTTTTGGGTTAGGTCAATCCGTTCGCGAGATATGGGAGTATGAAGCCAAGAAATGGTTGAGAATGCAAACAATTTTTCGCTATTCTGCTGCTCCAAACTCTTAACCAGAATGTGCTAGGGAGAAAATACACAAACCGTTGTAATCGGGCGAGTTTCTACTTTCACACGCAACAGGAATTTTTGGGTTAGGTCTATCCGTTCGCGAGATATGGGAGTTTGAAGCCAAGAAATGGTTGAGAAGGCATACAATTTTTGGTAATTCTGCTGATCCAAACGCTTAACCAGAATGCCCTAGGGAAAAAATATACATACCGCTGTAGTCGGGCGAGTTTATACTTTCTGATGCAATAGGAATTTTTGGGTTAGGTCCATCCGTTCGCTAGATATGGCAGTTTGAAGCCAAGAAATGGTAAAGAAGACAACAAATTTTTCGCACTTCTGCTGCTCCAAACGCTTAACCAGAATGGCCTAGGGAAAAAATACACATACCGTTGTAATCGGGCGAGTTTCTATTATCAGATGCAATGGGAATTTTTGGGTTAGGTCAATCCGTTCGCGAGATATGGGAGTTTGAAGCCAAGAAATGGTTGAGAAGGCAAAAAATTGTTCGCTATTCTGCTGCTTCAAACGCTTAACCAGAATTGCCTAGGGAAAAAATACACATACCGCTGTAATCGGGCGAGTTTCTACTTTCAGATGCAATAGGAATTTTTGGGTTAGGTCAATCCGTTCGCGAGATATGGGAGTTTGAAGCCAAGAAATGGTTGAGAAGGTAAAACGTTTTTTGCAATTCTGCTGCTCCAAACGCTTAACCAGAGTGCCCTAGGGAAAAAATACGCATATCGTTGTAATCGGGCGAGTTTCTACTTTCAGATGCAATAGGAATTTTTGGGTTAGGACAATCCGTTCGCGAGATATGGGAGTTTGAAGCCAAGAAATGGTTGAGAAGGCAAAAAATTGTTCGCTATTCTGCTGCTTCAAACGCTTGACCAGAATAGCCTAGGGAAAAAATACACATACCGTTGTAATCGGGCGAGTTTCTTCTTTCAGATGCAACAGGAATTTTTGGGTTAGGTCAATCCGTTCGCGAGATATGGGAGTTTGAAGCCAAGAAATGGTTGAGAAGGTAAAACGTTTTTTGAAATTCTGCTGCTCCAAACGCTTAACCAGAGTGCCCTAGGGAAAAAATACGCATATCGTTGTAATCGGGCGAGTTTCTACTTTCAGATGCAATAGGAATTTTTGGGTTAGGTGTATTCGTTCGCGAGATATGGGAGTTTGAAGCCAAGAAATGGTTAAGAAGGCAACAAATTTTTCGCACTTCTGCTGCTCCAAACGCTTGACCAGAATGGCCTAGGGAAAAAATACACATACCGTCGTAATCGGGCGTGTTCCTACTTTCAGACGCAACAGGAATTTTTGGGTTAGGTCAATCCGTTCGCGAGATATGGGAGTTTGAAGCCAAGAAATGGTTGAGAAGGCAAAAAATTGTTCGCTATTCTGCTGCTTCAAACGCTTGACCAGAATGGCCTAGGGAAAAAATACACATACCGTTGTAATCGGGCGAGTTTCTTCTTTCAGATGCAACAGGAATTTTTGGGTTAGGTCAATCCGTTCGCGAGATATGGGAGTTTGAAGCCAAGAAATGGTTGAGAAGGCAAAAAATTGTTCGCTATTCTGCTGCTTCAAACGCTTAACAAGAATGGCCTAGAGAAAAAATACACATACCGTTGTAATCGGGCGAGTTTCTTCTTTCAGATGCAACAGGAATTTTTGGGTTAGGTCAATCCGTTCGCGAGATATGGGAGTTTGAAGCTAAGAAATGGTAAAGAAGACAACAAATTGTTCGCACTACTGCTGCTCCAAACGCTTAACTAGAATGGCCTAGGGAAAAAATACACATACCGTTGTAATCGGGCGAGTTTCTACTTTCAGACGCAACAGGATCTTTTGGGTTAGGTCAATCCGTTCGCGTGATATGGGAGATTGAAGCCAAGAAATGGTTGAGAAGGCAAAAATTTTTTCGCAATTCTGCTGCTCCAAACGCTTAACCAGAATGGCCTAGGGAAAAAATACACATACCGTTGTAATCGGCGAGTTTCTACTTTCAGGTGCAACAGGAATTTTTGGGTTAGGTCAATCCGTTCGCGATATATGGGAGTTTGAAGCCAAGAAATGGTTGAGAAGGCAAAAAATTTTTCGCAATTCTGCTGCTCCAAACGCTTAACCAGAATTGCCTAGGGAAAAAATACACATACCGCTGTAAACGGGCGAGTTTCTACTTTCAGATGCAATAGGAATTTTTGGGTTAAGTCAATCCGTTCGCGAGATATGGGAGTTTGAAGCCAAGAAATGGTTGAGAAGGTAAAACGTTTTTTGCAATTCTGCTGCTCCAAACGCTTAACCAGAGTGCCCTAGGGAAAAAATACGCATATCGTTGTAATCGGGCGAGTTTCTACTTTCAGATGCAATAGGAATTTTTGGGTTACGTCAATCCGTTCGCGAGATTTGGGAGTTTGAAGCTAAGAAATGGTTGAGAAGGCAACAAATTGTTCGCACTACTGCTGCTCCAAACGCTTAACTAGAATGGCCTAGGGAAAAAATACACATACCGTTGTAATCGGGCGAGTTTCTACTTTCAGACGCAACAGGATCTTTTGGGTTAGGTCAATCCGTTCGCGTGATATGGGAGATTGAAGCCAAGAAATGGTTGAGAAGGCAAAAATTTTTTCGCAATTCTGCTGCTCCAAACGCTTAACCAGAATGGCCTAGGGAAAAAATACACATACCGTTGTAATCGGCGAGTTTCTACTTTCAGGTGCAACAGGAATTTTTGGGTTAGGTCAATCCGTTCGCGATATATGGGAGTTTGAAGCCAAGAAATGGTTGAGAAGGCAAAAAATTTTTCGCAATTCTGCTGCTCCAAACGCTTAACCAGAATTGCCTAGGGAAAAAATACACATACCGCTGTAATCGGGCGAGTTTCTACTTTCAGATGCAATAGGAATTTTTGGGTTAAGTCAATCCGTTCGCGAGATATGGGAGTTTGAAGCCAAGAAATGGTTGAGAAGGCAAAAAATTTTTCGCAATTCTGCTGCTCCAAACGCTTAACCAGAATGGCCTAGGGAAAAAATACACATACCGTTGTAATCGGGCGAGTTTCTACTTTCAGACGCAACAGGAATTTTTGGGTTAGGTCAATCCGTTCGCGAGATATGGGAGTATGAAGCCAAGAAATGGTTGAGAATGCAAACAATTTTTCGCTATTCTGCTGCTCCAAACTCTTAACCAGAATGTGCTAGGGAGAAAATACACAAACCTTTGTAATCGGGCGAGTTTCTACTTTCACACGCAACAGGAATTTTTGGGTTAGGTCTATCCGTTCGCGAGATATGGGAGTTTGAAGCCAAGAAATGGTTGAGAAGGCATACAATTTTTGGTAATTCTGCTGATCCAAACGCTTAACCAGAATGCCCTAGGGAAAAAATATACATACCGCTGTAGTCGGGCGAGTTTATACTTTCTGATGCAATAGGAATTTTTGGGTTAGGTCCATCCGTTCGCTAGATATGGCAGTTTGAAGCCAAGAAATGGTAAAGAAGACAACAAATTTTTCGCAATTCTGCTGCTCCAAACGCTTAACCAGAATGGCCTAGGGAAAAAATACACATACCGTTGTAATCGGGCGAGTTTCTATTATCAGATGCAATAGGAATTTTTGGGTTAGGTCAATCCGTTCGCGAGATATGGGAGTTTGAAGCTAAGAAATGGTTAAGAAGGCAACAAATTTTTCGCACTTCTGCTGCTCCAAACGCTTGACCAGAATGGCCTAGGGAAAAAATACACATACCGTCGTAATCGGGCGTGTTTCTACTTTCAGACGCAACAGGAATTTTTGGGTTAGGTCAATCCGTTCGCGAGATATGGGAGTTTGAAGCCAAGAAATGGTTGAGAAGGCAAAAAATTGTTCGCTATTCTGCTGCTTCAAACGCTTGACCAGAATGGCCTAGGGAAAGAATACACATACCGTTGTAATCGGGCGAGTTTCTTCTTTCAGATGCAACAGGAATTTTTGGGTTAGGTCAATCCGTTCGCGAGATATGGGAGTTTGAAGCCAAGAAATGGTTGAGAAGGCAAAAAATTGTTCGCTATTCTGCTGCTTCAAACGCTTAACAAGAATGGCCTAGAGAAAAAATACACATACCGTTGTAATCGGGCGAGTTTCTTCTTTCAGATGCAACAGGAATTTTTGGGTTAGGTCAATCCGTTCGCGAGATATGGGAGTTTGAAGCTAAGAAATGGTAAAGAAGACAACAAATTGTTCGCACTACTGCTGCTCCAAACGCTTAACTAGAATGGCCTAGGGAAAAAATACACATACCGTTGTAATCGGGCGAGTTTCTACTTTCAGACGCAACAGGATCTTTTGGGTTAGGTCAATCCGTTCGCGTGATATGGGAGTTTGAAGCCAAGAAATGGTTGAGAAGGCAAACAATTTTTCGCAATTCTGCTGCTCCAAACGCTTAACCAGAATGGCCTAGGGAAAAAATACACATACCGTTGTAATCGGCGAGTTTCTACTTTCAGGTGCAACAGGAATTTTTGGGTTAGGTCAATCCGTTCGCGATATATGGGAGTTTGAAGCCAAGAAATGGTTGAGAAGGCAAAAAATTTTTCGCAATTCTGCTGCTCCAAACGCTTAACCAGAATTGCCTAGGGAAAAAATACACATACCGCTGTAATCGGGCGAGTTTCTACTTTCAGATGCAATAGGAATTTTTGGGTTAGGTCAATCCGTTCGCGAGATATGGGAGTTTGAAGCCAAGAAATGGTTGAGAAGGTAAAACGTTTTTTGCAATTCTGCTGCTCCAAACGCTTAACCAGAGTGCCCTAGGGAAAAAATACGCATATCGTTGTAATCGGGCGAGTTTCTACTTTCAGATGCAATAGGAATTTTTGGGTTACGTCAATCCGTTCGCGAGATTTGGGAGTTTGAAGCTAAGAAATGGTTGAGAAGGCAAAAAATTTTTCGCACTTCTGCTGCTCCAAACGCATAACCAGAATGGCCTAGGGAAAAAATACACATACCGTTGTAATGGGGCGAGTTTCTACTTTCAGATGCAATAGGAATTTTTGGGTTAGGTCAAACCGTTCGCGAGATATGGGAGTTTGAAGCGAAGAAATGGTTGAGAAGACAATAAATTTTTCGCAATTCTGCTGCTCCAATCGCTTAACCAGAATGGCCTAAGGGAAAAATACACGTACCGTTGTAATCGGGCGAGTTTCTACTTTCAGATGCAATAGGAATTTTTGGGTTACGTCAATCCGTTCGCGAGATTTGGGAGTTTGAATCTAAGAAATGGTTGAGAAGACAACAAATTTTTCGCAATTCTGCTGCTCCAAACGCTTAACCAGAATGGCCTAGGGAAAAAATACACATACCGCTGTAATCGGGCGAGTTTCTACTTTCAGACGCAATAGGAATTTTTGGGTTAGGTCAATCCGTTCGCGAGATATGGGTGTTTGAAGCCAAGAAATGGTTGAGAAGGCAAAAAATTGTTCGCTATTCTGCTGCTTCAAACGCTTGACCAGAATAGCCTAGGGAAAAAATACACATACCGTTGTAATCGGGCGAGTTTCTTCTTTCAGATGCAACAGGAATTTTTGGGTTAGGTCAATCCGTTCGCGAGATATGGGAGTTTGAAGCCAAGAAATGGTTGAGAAGGTAAAACGTTTTTTGAAATTCTGCTGCTCCAAACGCTTAACCAGAGTGCCCTAGGGAAAAAATACGCATACCGTTGTAATGGGGCGAGATTCTACTTTCAGACGGAACAGGAATTTTTGGGTTAGGTCAATCCGTTCGCGAGATATGGGAGTTTGAAGCCAAGAAATGGTTGAGAAGGCAAACAATTTTTCGCTATTCTGCTGCTCCAAACGCTTAACCAGAACGGCCTAGGGAAAAAATACACATACCGTTGTAATCGGGCGAGTTTCTTCTTTCAGATGCAACAAGAATTTTTGGGTTAGGTCAATCCGTTCGCGAGATATGGGAGTTTGAAGCTAAGAAATGGTAAAGGAGACAACAAATTTTTCGCAATTCTGCTGCTCCAAACGCTTAACCAGAATGGCCTAGGGAAAAAATACACATACCGTTGTAATCGGGCGAGTTTCTACTTTCAGACGGAACAGGAATTTTTGGGTTAGGTCAATCCGTTCGCGAGATATGGGAGTTTGAAGCCAAGAAATGGTTGAGAAGGCAAACAATTTTTCGCTATTCTGCTGATCCAAACGCTTAACCAGAATGCCCTAGGGAAAAAATATACATACCGCTGTAGTAGGGCGAGTTTATACTTTCTGATGCAATAGGAATTTTTGGGTTAGGTCCATCCGTTCGCTAGATATGGCAGTTTGAAGCCAAGAAATGGTTGAGAAGGCAACAAATTTTTCGCAATTCTGCTGCTCCAAACGCTTAACCAGAATGGCCTAGGGAAAAAATACACATACCGTTGTAATCGGGCGAGTTTCTATTATCAGATGCAATAGGAATTTTTGGGTTAGGTCAATCCGTTCGCGAGATATGGGAGTTTGAAGCTAAGAAATGGTTAAGAAGGCAACAAATTTTTCGCACTTCTGCTGCTCCAAACGCTTGACCAGAATGGCCTAGGGAAAAAATACACATACCGTCGTAATCGGGCGTGTTCCTACTTTCAGACGCAACAGGAATTTTTGGGTTAGGTCAATCCGTTCGCGAGATATGGGAGTTTGAAGCCAAGAAATGGTTGAGAAGGCAAAAAATTGTTCGCTATTCTGCTGCTTCAAACGCTTGACCAGAATGGCCTAGGGAAAAAATACACATACCGTTGTAATCGGGCGAGTTTCTTCTTTCAGATGCAACAGGAATTTTTGGGTTAGGTCAATCCGTTCGCGAGATATGGGAGTTTGAAGCCAAGAAATGGTTGAGAAGGCAAAAAATTGTTCGCTATTCTGCTGCTTCAAACGCTTAACAAGAATGGCCTAGAGAAAAAATACACATACCGTTGTAATCGGGCGAGTTTCTTCTTTCAGATGCAACAGGAATTTTTGGGTTAGGTCAATCCGTTCGCGAGATATGGGAGTTTGAAGCTAAGAAATGGTAAAGAAGACAACAAATTGTTCGCACTACTGCTGCTCCAAACGCTTAACTAGAATGGCCTAGGGAAAAAATACACATACCGTTGTAATCGGGCGAGTTTCTACTTTCAGACGCAACAGGATCTTTTGGGTTAGGTCAATCCGTTCGCGTGATATGGGAGATTGAAGCCAAGAAATGGTTGAGAAGGCAAAAAATTTTTCGCAATTCTGCTGCTCCAAACGCTTAACCAGAATGGCCTAGGGAAAAAATACACATACCGTTGTAATCGGCGAGTTTCTACTTTCAGGTGCAACAGGAATTTTTGGGTTAGGTCAATCCGTTCGCGATATATGGGAGTTTGAAGCCAAGAAATGGTTGAGAAGGCAAAAAATTTTTCGCAATTCTGCTGCTCCAAACGCTTAACCAGAATTGCCTAGGGAAAAAATACACATACCGCTGTAATCGGGCGAGTTTCTACTTTCAGATGCAATAGGAATTTTTGGGTTAAGTCAATCCGTTCGCGAGATATGGGAGTTTGAAGCCAAGAAATGGTTGAGAAGGCATACAATTTTTGGTAATTCTGCTGATCCAAACGCTTAACCAGAATGCCCTAGGGAAAAAATATACATACCGCTGTAGTCGGGCGAGTTTATACTTTCTGATGCAATAGGAATTTTTGGGTTAGGTCCATCCGTTCGCTAGATATGGCAGTTTGAAGCCAAGAAATGGTAAAGAAGACAACAAATTTTTCGCACTTCTGCTGCTCCAAACGCTTAACCAGAATGGCCTAGGGAAAAAATACACATACCGTTGTAATCGGGCGAGTTTCTATTATCAGATGCAATAGGAATTTTTGGGTTAGGTCAATCCGTTCGCGAGATATGGGAGTTTGAAGCTAAGAAATGGTTAAGAAGGCAACAAATTTTTCGCACTTCTGCTGCTCCAAACGCTTGACCAGAATGGCCTAGGGAAAAAATACACATACCGTCGTAATCGGGCGTGTTTCTACTTTCAGACGCAACAGGAATTTTTGGGTTAGGTCAATCCGTTCGCGAGATATGGGAGTTTGAAGCCAAGAAATGGTTGAGAAGGCAAAAAATTGTTCGCTATTCTGCTGCTTCAAACGCTTGACCAGAATGGCCTAGGGAAAAAATACACATACCGTTGTAATCGGGCGAGTTTCTTCTTTCAGATGCAACAGGAATTTTTGGGTTAGGTCAATCCGTTCGCGAGATATGGGAGTTTGAAGCCAAGAAATGGTTGAGAAGGCAAAAAATTGTTCGCTATTCTGCTGCTTCAAACGCTTAACAAGAATGGCCTAGAGGAAAAATACACATACCGTTGTAATCGGGCGAGTTTCTTCTTTCAGATGCAACAGGAATTTTTGGGTTAGGTCAATCCGTTCGCGAGATATGGGAGTTTGAAGCTAAGAAATGGTAAAGAAGACAACAAATTGTTCGCACTACTGCTGCTCCAAACGCTTAACTAGAATGGCCTAGGGAAAAAATACACATACCGTTGTAATCGGGCGAGTTTCTACTTTCTGACGCAACAGGATCTTTTGGGTTAGGTCAATCCGTTCGCGTGATATGGGAGTTTGAAGCCAAGAAATGGTTGAGAAGGCAAACAATTTTTCGCAATTCTGCTGCTCCAAACGCTTAACCAGAATGGCCTAGGGAAAAAATACACATACCGTTGTAATCGGCGAGTTTCTACTTTCAGGTGCAACAGGAATTTTTGGGTTAGGTCAATCCGTTCGCGATATATGGGAGTTTGAAGCCAAGAAATGGTTGAGAAGGCAAAAAATTTTTCGCAATTCTGCTGCTCCAAACGCTTAACCAGAATTGCCTAGGGAAAAAATACACATACCGCTGTAATCGGGCGAGTTTCTACTTTCAGATGCAATAGGAATTTTTGGGTTAGGTCAATCCGTTCGCGAGATATGGGAGTTTGAAGCCAAGAAATGGTTGAGAAGGTAAAACGTTTTTTGCAATTCTGCTGCTCCAAACGCTTAACCAGAGTGCCCTAGGGAAAAAATACGCATATCGTTGTAATCGGGCGAGTTTCTACTTTCAGATGCAATAGGAATTTTTGGGTTACGTCAATCCGTTCGCGAGATTTGGGAGTTTGAAGCTAAGAAATGGTTGAGAAGGCAAAAAATTTTTCGCACTTCTGCTGCTCCAAACGCATAACCAGAATGGCCTAGGGAAAAAATACACATACCGTTGTAATGGGGCGAGTTTCTACTTTAAGATGCAATAGGAATTTTTGGGTTAGGTCAAACCGTTCGCGAGATATGGGAGTTTGAAGCGAAGAAATGGTTGAGAAGACAATAAATTTTTCGCAATTCTGCTACTCCAATCGCTTAACCAGAATGGCCTAAGGGAAAAATACACGTACCGTTGTAATCGGGCGAGTTTCTACTTTCAGATGCAATAGGAATTTTTGGGTTACGTCAATCCGTTCGCGAGATTTGGGAGTTTGAATCTAAGAAATGGTTGAGAAGACAACAAATTTTTCGCAATTCTGCTGCTCCAAACGCTTAACCAGAATGGCCTAGGGAAAAAATACACATACCGCTGTAATCGGGCGAGTTTCTACTTTCAGACGCAATAGGAATTTTTGGGTTAGGTCAATCCGTTCGCGAGATATGGGAGTTTGAAGCCAAGAAATGGTTGAGAAGGCAAAAAATTGTTCGCTATTCTGCTGCTTCAAACGCTTGACCAGAATAGCCTAGAGAAAAAATACACATACCGTTGTAATCGGGCGAGTTTCTTCTTTCAGATGCAACAGGAATTTTTGGGTTAGGTCAATCCGTTCGCGAGATATGGGAGTTTCAAGCTAAGAAATGGTAAAGAAGACAACAAATTGTTCGCACTACTGCTGCTCCAAACGCTTAACTAGAATGGCCTAGGGAAAAAATACACATACCGTTGTAATCGGGCGAGTTTCTACTTTCTGACGCAACAGGATCTTTTGGGTTAAGTCAATCCGTTCGCGTGATATGGGAGTTTGAAGCCAAGAAATGTTTGAGAAGGCAAACAATTTTTCGCAATTCTGCTGCTCCAAACGCTTAACCAGAATGGCCTAGGGAAAAAATACACATACCGTTGTAATCGGCGAGTTTCTACTTTCAGGTGCAACAGGAATTTTTGGGTTAGGTCAATCCGTTCGCGATATATGGGAGTTTGAAGCCAAGAAATGGTTGAGAAGGCAAAAAATTTTTCGCAATTCTGCTGCTCCAAACGCTTAACCAGAATTGCCTAGGGAAAAAATACACATACCGCTGTAATCGGGCGAGTTTCTACTTTCAGACGCAATAGGAATTTTTGGGTTAGGTCAATCCGTTCGCGAGATATGGGAGTTTGAAGCCAAGAAATGGTTGAGAAGGCAAAAAATTGTTCGCTATTCTGCTGCTTCAAACGCTTGACCAGAATAGCCTAGGGAAAAAATACACATACCGTTGTAATCGGGCGAGTTTCTTCTTTCAGATGCAACAGGAATTTTTGGGTTAGGTCAATCCGTTCGCGAGATATGGGAGTTTGAAGCCAAGAAATGGTTGAGAAGGTAAAACGTTTTTTGAAATTCTGCTGCTCCAAACGCTTAACCAGAGTGCCCTAGGGAAAAAATACGCATATCGTTGTAATCGGGCGAGTTTCTACTTTGACACGCAACAGGAGTTTTTGGGTTAGGTCAATCCGTTCGCGATATATGGGAGTTTGAAGCCAAGAAACGGTTGAGAAGGCAAAAAATTGTTCGCTATTCTGCTGCTTCAAACGCTTGACCAGAATAGCCTAGAGAAAAAATACACATACCGTTGTAATCGGGCGAGTTTCTTCTTTCAGATGCAACAGGAATTTTTGGGTTAGGTCAATCCGTTCGCGAGATATGGGAGTTTCAAGCTAAGAAATGGTAAAGAAGACAACAAATTGTTCGCACTACTGCTGCTCCAAACGCTTAACTAGAATGGCCTAGGGAAAAAATACACATACCGTTGTAATCGGGCGAGTTTCTACTTTCTGACGCAACAGGATCTTTTGGGTTAAGTCAATCCGTTCGCGTGATATGGGAGTTTGAAGCCAAGAAATGTTTGAGAAGGCAAACAATTTTTCGCAATTCTGCTGCTCCAAACGCTTAACCAGAATGGCCTAGGGAAAAAATACACATACCGTTGTAATCGGCGAGTTTCTACTTTCAGGTGCAACAGGAATTTTTGGGTTAGGTCAATCCGTTCGCGATATATGGGAGTTTGAAGCCAAGAAATGGTTGAGAAGGCAAAAAATTTTTCGCAATTCTGCTGCTCCAAACGCTTAACCAGAATTGCCTAGGGAAAAAATACACATACCGCTGTAATCGGGCGAGTTTCTACTTTCAGACGCAATAGGAATTTTTGGGTTAGGTCAATCCGTTCGCGAGATATGGGAGTTTGAAGCCAAGAAATGGTTGAGAAGGCAAAAAATTGTTCGCTATTCTGCTGCTTCAAACGCTTGACCAGAATAGCCTAGGGAAAAAATACACATACCGTTGTAATCGGGCGAGTTTCTTCTTTCAGATGCAACAGGAATTTTTGGGTTAGGTCAATCCGTTCGCGAGATATGGGAGTTTGAAGCCAAGAAATGGTTGAGAAGGTAAAACGTTTTTTGAAATTCTGCTGCTCCAAACGCTTAACCAGAGTGCCCTAGGGAAAAAATACGCATATCGTTGTAATCGGGCGAGTTTCTACTTTGACACGCAACAGGAGTTTTTGGGTTAGGTCAATCCGTTCGCGATATATGGGAGTTTGAAGCCAAGAAACGGTTGAGAAGGCAAAAAATTTTTCGCAATTCTGCTGCTCCAAACGCTTAACCAGAATTGCCTAGGGAAAAAATACACATACCGCTGTAATCGGGCGAGTTTCTACTTTCAGATGCAATAGGAATTTTTGGGTTAAGTCAATCCGTTCGCGAGATATGGGAGTTTGAAGCCAAGAAATGGTTGAGAAGGTAAAACGTTGTTTGCAATTCTGCTGCTCCAAACGCTTAACCAGAGTGCCCTAGGGAAAAAATACGCATATCGTTGTAATCGGGCGAGTTTCTACTTTCAGATGCAATAGGAATTTTTGGGTTACGTCAATCCGTTCGCGAGATTTGGGAGTTTGAAGCTAAGAAATGGTTGAGAAGGCAAAAAATTTTTCGCATTTCTGCTGCTCCAAACGCATAACCAGAATGGCCTAGGGAAAAAATACACATACCGTTGTAATGGGGCGAGTTTCTACTCTCAGATGCAATAGGAATTTTTGGGTTAGGTCAATCCGTTCGCGAGATATGGGAGTTTGAAGCGAAGAAATGGTTGAGAAGACAATAAATTTTTCGCACTTCTGCTGCTCCAATCGCTTAACCAGAATGGCCTAAGGGAAAAATACACGTACCGTTGTAATCGGGCGAGTTTCTACTTTCAGATGCAATAGGAATTTTTGGGTTACGTCAATCCGTTCGCGAGATTTGGGAGTTTGAATCTAAGAAATGGTTGAGAAGACAACAAATTTTTCGCAATTCTGCTGCTCCAAACGCTTAACCAGAATGGCCTAGGGAAAAAATACACATACCGCTGTAATCGGGCGAGTTT
Source organism: Ptiloglossa arizonensis (assembly GCF_051014685.1). Classification (NCBI taxonomy): domain Eukaryota; kingdom Metazoa; phylum Arthropoda; class Insecta; order Hymenoptera; family Colletidae; genus Ptiloglossa; species Ptiloglossa arizonensis. The sequence continues at coordinate 70,083 of NW_027479393.1, forward strand.
CTACATTCAGACGCAATAGGAATTTTTGGGTTAGGTCAATCCGTTCGCGAGATATGGGAGTTTGAAGCCAAGAAATGGTTGAGAAGGCAAAAAATTGTTCGCTATTCTGCTGCTTCAAACGCTTGACCAGAATGGCCTAGGGAAAAAATACACATACCGTTGTAATCGGGCGAGTTTCTTCTTTCAGATGCAACAGGAATTTTTGGGTTAGGTCAATCCGTTCGCGAGGTATGGGAGTTTGAAGCCAAGAAATGGTTGAGAAGGCAAAAAATTGTTCGCTATTCTGCTGCTTCAAACGCTTAACCAGAATGGCCTAGAGAAAAAATACACATACCGTTGTAATCGGGCGAGTTTCTTCTTTCAGATGCAACAGGAATTTTAGGGTTAGGTCAATCCGTTCGCGAGATATGGGAGTTTGAAGCTAAGAAATGGTAAAGAAGACAACAAATTGTTCGCACTACTGCTGCTCCAAACGCTTAACTAGAATGGCCTAGGGAAAAAATACACATACCGTTGTAATCGGGCGAGTTTCTACTTTCAGACGCAACAGGAATTTTTGGGTTAGGTCAATCCGTTCGCGAGATATGGGAGTTTGAAGCCAAGAAATGGTTGAGAAGGCAAAAAATTGTTCGCTATTCTGCTGCTTCAAACGCTTGACCAGAATGGCCTAGGGAAAAAATACACATACCGTTGTAATCGGGCGAGTTTCTTCTTTCAGATGCAACAGGAATTTTTGGGTTAGGTCAATCCGTTCGCGAGATATGGGAGTTTGAAGCCAAGAAATGGTTGAGAAGGCAAAAAATTGTTCGCTATTCTGCTGCTTCAAACGCTTAACAAGAATGGCCTAGAGAAAAAATACACATACCGTTGTAATCGGGCGAGTTTCTTCTTTCAGATGCAACAGGAATTTTTGGGTTAGGTCAATCCGTTCGCGAGATATGGGAGTTTGAAGCTAAGAAATGGTAAAGAAGACAACAAATTGTTCGCACTACTGCTGCTCCAAACGCTTAACTAGAATGGCCTAGGGAAAAAATACACATACCGTTGTAATCGGGCGAGTTTCTACTTTCTGACGCAACAGGATCTTTTGGGTTAGGTCAATCCGTTCGCGTGATATGGGAGTTTGAAGCCAAGAAATGGTTGAGAAGGCAAACAATTTTTCGCAATTCTGCTGCTCCAAACGCTTAACCAGAATGGCCTAGGGAAAAAATACACATACCGTTGTAATCGGCGAGTTTCTACTTTCAGGTGCAACAGGAATTTTTGGGTTAGGTCAATCCGTTCGCGATATATGGGAGTTTGAAGCCAAGAAATGGTTGAGAAGGCAAAAAATTTTTCGCAATTCTGCTGCTCCAAACGCTTAACCAGAATTGCCTAGGGAAAAAATACACATACCGCTGTAATCGGGCGAGTTTCTACTTTCAGATGCAATAGGAATTTTTGGGTTAGGTCAATCCGTTCGCGAGATATGGGAGTTTGAAGCCAAGAAATGGTTGAGAAGGTAAAACGTTTTTTGCAATTCTGCTGCTCCAAACGCTTAACCAGAGTGCCCTAGGGAAAAAATACGCATATCGTTGTAATCGGGCGAGTTTCTACTTTCAGATGCAATAGGAATTTTTGGGTTACGTCAATCCGTTCGCGAGATTTGGGAGTTTGAAGCTAAGAAATGGTTGAGAAGGCAAAAAATTTTTCGCACTTCTGCTGCTCCAAACGCATAACCAGAATGGCCTAGGGAAAAAATACACATACCGTTGTAATGGGGCGAGTTTCTACTTTAAGATGCAATAGGAATTTTTGGGTTAGGTCAAACCGTTCGCGAGATATGGGAGTTTGAAGCGAAGAAATGGTTGAGAAGACAATAAATTTTTCGCAATTCTGCTGCTCCAATCGCTTAACCAGAATGGCCTAAGGGAAAAATACACGTACCGTTGTAATCGGGCGAGTTTCTACTTTCAAATGCAATAGGAATTTTTGGGTTACGTCAATCCGTTCGCGATATATGGGAGTTTGAAGCCAAGAAATGGTTGAGAAGGCAAAAAATTGTTCGCTATTCTGCTGCTTCAAACGCTTAACAAGAATGGCCTAGAGAAAAAATACACATACCGTTGTAATCGGGCGAGTTTCTTCTTTCAGATGCAACAGGAATTTTTGGGTTAGGTCAATCCGTTCGCGAGATATGGGAGTTTGAAGCCAAGAAATGGTTGAGAAGGTAAAACGTTTTTTGAAATTCTGCTGCTCCAAACGCTTAACCAGAGTGCCCTAGGGAAAAAATACGCATATCGTTGTAATCGGGCGAGTTTCTACTTTCAGATGCAATAGGAATTTTTGGGTTAGGTGTATTCGTTCGCGAGATATGGGAGTTTGAAGCCAAGAAATGGTTGATAAGGCAAAACATTTTTCGCAATTCTGCTGCTCCAAACGCTTAACCAGAATGGCATAGGGAAAAAATACGCATATCGTTGTAATCGGGTGAGTTTCTACTTTCAGACGCAGCAGGAACTTCTGGGTTTGGTCAATCCGTTCGCGAGATATGGGAGTTTGAAGCCAAGAAATGGTTGAGAAGGCAAAAAATTTTTCGCAATGCTGCTGCTCCAAACGCTTAATCAGAATGGCCTAGGGAAAAAATACATATACCGTTGTAATCGGGCGAGTTTCTACTTTCAGATGCAATAGGAATTTTTGGGTTAGGTCAATCCGTTCGCGAGATATGGGAGTTTGAAGCTAAGAAATGGTTAAGGAGACAACAAATTTTTCGCACTTCTGCTGCTCCAAACGCTTAACCAGAATGGCCTAGGGAAAAAATACACATACCGTTGTAATGGGGCGAGATTCTACTTTCAGACGGAACAGGAATTTTTGGGTTAGGTCAATCCGTTCGCGAGATATGGGAGTTTGAAGCCAAGAAATGGTTGAGAAGGCAAACAATTTTTCGCTATTCTGCTGCTCCAAACGCTTAACCAGAACGGCCTAGGGAAAAAATACACATACCGTTGTAATCGGGCGAGTTTCTTCTTTCAGATGCAACAAGAATTTTTGGGTTAGGTCAATCCGTTCGCGAGATATGGGAGTTTGAAGCTAAGAAATGGTAAAGGAGACAACAAATTTTTCGCAATTCTGCTGCTCCAAACGCTTAACCAGAATGGCCTAGAGAAAAAATACACATACCGTTGTAATCGGGCGAGTTTCTACTTTCAGACGGAACAGGAATTTTTGGGTTAGGTCAATCCGTTCGCGAGATATGGGAGTTTGAAGCCAAGAAATGGTTGAGAAGGCAAACAATTTTTCGCTATTCTGCTGATCCAAACGCTTAACCAGAATGCCCTAGGGAAAAAATATACATACCGCTGTAGTAGGGCGAGTTTATACTTTCTGATGCAATAGGAATTTTTGGGTTAGGTCCATCCGTTCGCTAGATATGGCAGTTTGAAGCCAAGAAATGGTTGAGAAGGCAACAAATTTTTCGCAATTCTGCTGCTCCAAACGCTTAACCAGAATGGCCTAGGGAAAAAATACACATACCGTTGTAATCGGGCGAGTTTCTATTATCAGATGCAATAGGAATTTTTGGGTTAGGTCAATCCGTTCGCGAGATATGGGAGTTTGAAGCTAAGAAATGGTTAAGAAGGCAACAAATTTTTCGCACTTCTGCTGCGCCAAACGCTTGACCAGAATGGCCTAGGGAAAAAATACACATACAGTCGTAATCGGGCGTGTTCCTACTTTCAGACGCAACAGGAATTTTTGGGTTAGGTCAATCCGTTCGCGAGATATGGGAGTTTGAAGCCAAGAAATGGTTGAGAAGGCAAAAAATTGTTCGCTATTCTGCTGCTTCAAACGCTTGACCAGAATGGCCTAGGGAAAAAATACACATACCGTTGTAATCGGGCGAGTTTCTTCTTTCAGATGCAACAGGAATTTTTGGGTTAGGTCAATCCGTTCGCGAGATATGGGAGTTTGAAGCCAAGAAATGGTTGAGAAGGCAAAAAATTGTTCGCTATTCTGCTGCTTCAAACGCTTAACAAGAATGGCCTAGAGAAAAAATACACATACCGTTGTAATCGGGCGAGTTTCTTCTTTCAGATGCAACAGGAATTTTTGGGTTAGGTCATTCCGTTCGCGAGATATGGGAGTTTGAAGCTAAGAAATGGTAAAGAAGACAACAAATTGTTCGCACTACTGCTGCTCCAAACGCTTAACTAGAATGGCCTAGGGAAAAAATACACATACCGTTGTAATCGGGCGAGTTTCTACTTTCAGACGCAACAGGATCTTTTGGGTTAGGTCAATCCGTTCGCGTGATATGGGAGATTGAAGCCAAGAAATGGTTGAGAAGGCAAAAAATTTTTCGCAATTCTGCTGCTCCAAACGCTTAACCAGAATGGCCTAGGGAAAAAATACACATACCGTTGTAATCGGCGAGTTTCTACTTTCAGGTGCAACAGGAGTTTTTGGGTTAGGTCAATCCGTTCGCGATATATGGGAGTTTGAAGCCAAGAAATGGTTGAGAAGGCAAAAAATTTTTCGCAATTCTGCTGCTCCAAACGCTTAACCAGAATTCCCTAGGGAAAAAATACACATACCGCTGTAATCGGGCGAGTTTCTACTTTCAGATGCAATAGGAATTTTTGGGTTAAGTCAATCCGTTCGCGAGATATGGGAGTTTGAAGCCAAGAAATGGTTGAGAAGGTAAAACGTTTTTTGCAATTCTGCTGCTCCAAACGCTTAACCAGAGTGCCCTAGGGAAAAAATACGCATATCGTTGTAATCGGGCGAGTTTCTACTTTCAGATGCAATAGGAATTTTTGGGTTACGTCAATCCGTTCGCGAGATTTGGGAGTTTGAAGCTAAGAAATGGTTGAGAAGGCAAAAAATTTTTCGCATTTCTGCTGCTCCAAACGCATAACCAGAATGGCCTAGGGAAAAAATACACATACCGTTGTAATGGGGCGAGTTTCTACTCTCAGATGCAATAGGAATTTTTGGGTTAGGTCAATCCGTTCGCGAGATATGGGAGTTTGAAGCGAAGAAATGGTTGAGAAGACAATAAATTTTTCGCACTTCTGCTGCTCCAATCGCTTAACCAGAATGGCCTAAGGGAAAAATACACGTACCGTTGTAATCGGGCGAGTTTCTACTTTCAGATGCAATAGGAATTTTTGGGTTACGTCAATCCGTTCGCGAGATTTGGGAGTTTGAATCTAAGAAATGGTTGAGAAGACAACAAATTTTTCGCAATTCTGCTGCTCCAAACGCTTAACCAGAATGGCCTAGGGAAAAAATACACATACCGCTGTAATCGGGCGAGTTTCTACTTTCAGACGCAATAGGAATTTTTGGGTTAGGTCAATCCGTTCGCGAGATATGGGAGTTTGAAGCCAAGAAATGGTTGAGAAGGCAAAAAATTGTTCGCTATTCTGCTGCTTCAAACGCTTGACCAGAATGGCCTAGGGAAAAAATACACATACCGTTGTAATCGGGCGAGTTTCTTCTTTCAGATGCAACAGGAATTTTTGGGTTAGGTCAATCCGTTCGCGAGGTATGGGAGTTTGAAGCCAAGAAATGGTTGAGAAGGCAAAAAATTGTTCGCTATTCTGCTGCTTCAAACGCTTAACCAGAATGGCCTAGAGAAAAAATACACATACCGTTGTAATCGGGCGAGTTTCTTCTTTCAGATGCAACAGGAATTTTAGGGTTAGGTCAATCCGTTCGCGAGATATGGGAGTTTGAAGCTAAGAAATGGTTGAGAAGGCAAAAAATTTTTCGCAATTCTGCTGCTCCAAACGCTTAACCAGAGTGGCCTAGGGAAAAAATACACATACCGTTGTAATCGGCGAGTTTCTACTTTCAGGTGCAACAGGAATTTTTGGGTTAGGTCAATCCGTTCGCGATATATGGGAGTTTGAAGCAAGAAATGGTTGAGAAGGCAAAAAATTTTTCGCAATTCTGCTGCTCCAAACGCTTAACCAGAATTGCCTAGGGAAAAAATACACATACCGTTGTAATCGGGCGAGTTTCTACTTTCAGATGCAATAGAAATTTTTGGGTTAGGTCAACCCGTTCGCGAGATTTGGGAGTTTGAGGACAAGAAATGGTTGAGAAGGCAAAAATTTTTTCGCATTTCTGCTGCTCCAACCGCATAACCAGAATGGCCTAAGGGAAAAATACACGTACCGTTGTAATCGGGCGAGTTTCTACTTTCAGATGCAATAGGAATTTTTGGGTTACGTCAATCCGTTCGCGAGATTTGGGAGTTTGAAGCTAAGAAATGGTTGAGAAGACAACAAATTTTTCGCAATTCTGCTGCTCCAAACGCTTAACCAGAATGGCCTAGGGAGAAAATACACATACCGCTGTAATCGGGCGAGTTTCTACTTTCAGATGCAATAGGAATTTTTGGGTTAGGTCAATCAGTTCGCGAGATATGGGACTTTGGAGCCAAGAAATGGTTGAGAAGGCAAAAAATTTTTGCAATTCCGCTGCTCCGAACGCTTAACCAGAATGGCCTAGGGAAAAAATACGCATATCGTTATAATCGGGCGAGTTTCTACTTTCAGACGCATCAGGAATTTTTGGGTTTGGTCAATCCGTTCGCGAGATATGGGACTTTGAAGCCAAGAAATGGTTGAGAAGACAACAAATTTTTCGCAATTCTGCTACTCCAAACGCTTAACCAGAATGGGCTAGGGAAAAAATACACGTACCGTTGTAATCTGGCGAGTTTCTACTTTCACACGCAACAGGAATTTTTGGGTTAGGTCAATCCGTCCGCGAGATATGGGAGTTTGAAGCCAAGAAATGGTTGGAAGGCAAAAAATTGTTCGCTATTCTGCTGCTTCAAACGCTTAACCAGAATTGCCTAGGCAAAAAATACACATACCGCTGTAATCGGGCGAGTTTCTACTTTCAAATGCAATAGGAATTTTTGGGTTAGGTCAATCCGTTCGCGAGATATGGGAGTTTGAAGCCAAGAAATGGTTGAGAAGGTAAAACATTTTTTGCAATTCTGCTGCTCCAAACGCTTAACCAGAGTGCCCTAGGGAAAAAATACGCATATCGTTGTAATCGGGCGAGTTTCTACTTTCAGATGCAATAGGAATATTTGGGTTACGTCAATCCGTTCGCGAGATTTGGGAGTTTGAAGCTAAGAAATGGTTGAGAAGGCAAAAAATTTTTCGCAATTCTTCTGCTCCAAACGCTTAACCAGAATGGCCTAGGGAAAAAATACACATACCGTTGTAATCGGGCGAGTTTCTACTTTCAGATGCAATAGAAATTTTTGGGTTAGGTCAACCCGTTCGCGAGATTTGGGAGTTTGAGGACAAGTAATGGTTGAGAAGGCAAAAATTTTTTCGCATTTCTGCTGCTCCAAACGCATAACCAGAATGGCCTAGGGAAAAAATACACATACCGTTGTAATGGGGCGAGTTTCTACTTTCAGATGCAATAGGAATTTTTGGGTTAGGTCAATCCGTTCGCGAGATATGGGAGTTTGAAGCGAAGAAATGGTTGAGAAGGCAAAAAATTTTTCGCAATTCTGCTGCTCCAAACACTTAACCAGAATTGCCTAGGGAAAAAATACACATACCGCTGTAATCGGGCGAGTTTCTACTTTCAGATGCAATAGGAATTTTTGGGTTAGGTCAATCCGTTCGCGAGATATGGGAGTTTGAAGCCAAGAAATGGTTGAGAATGCAAACAATTTTTCGCTATTCTGCTGCTCCAAACTCTTAACCAGAATGGACTAGGGAAAAAATACACATACCGTTGTAATCTGGCGAGTTTCTACTTTCACACGCAACAGGAATTTTTGGATTAGGTCTATCCGTTCGCGAGATATGGGAGTTTGAAGCCAAGAAATGGTTGAGAAGGCATACAATTTTTGGTAATTCTGCTGATCCAAACGCTTAACCAGAATGCCCTAGGGAAGAAATATACATACCGCTGTAGTCGGGCGAGTTTATACTTTCAGATGCAATAGGAATTTTTGGGTTAGGTCCATCCGTTCGCTAGATATGGCAGTTTGAAGCCAAGAAATGGTTGAAAAGGCAAAAAATGTTTCGCAATTCTGCTGCTCCAAACGCTTAACCAGAATGGCCTAGGGAAAAAATACACATACCGTTGTAATCGGGCGAGTTTCTATTATCAGATGCAATAGGAATTTTTGGGTTAGGTCAATCCGTTCGCGAGATATGGGACTTTGGAGCCAAGAAATGGTTGAGAAGGCAAAAAATTTTTGCAATTCCGCTGCTCCAAACGCTTAACCAGAATGGTCTAGGGAAAAAATACACATACCGTTGTAATCGGGCGAGTTTCTATTATCAGATGCAATAGGAATTTTTTGTGTTAGGTCAATCCGTTCGCGAGATATGGGAGTTTGAAGCTAAGAAATGGTTAAGAAGGCAACAAATTTTTCGCACTTCTGCTGCTCCAAACGCTTGACCAGAATGGCCTAGGGAAAAAATACACATACCGTTGTAATCGGGCGAGTTTCTTCTTTCAGATGCAACAGGAATTTTTGGGTTAGGTCAATCCGTTCGCGAGACATGGGAGTTTGAAGCCAAGAAATGGTTGAGAAGGCAAAAAATTATTCGCTATTCTGCTGCTTCAAACGCTTAACCAGAATGGCCTAGGGAAAAAATACACATACCGTTGTAATGGGGCGAGTTTCTTCTTTCAGGTGCAACAGGAATTTTTGGGTTAGGTCAATCCGTTCGCGAGATATGGGAGTTTGAAGCTAAGAAATGGTAAAGAAGACAACAAATTTTTCGCACTACTGCAGCTCCAAACGCTTAACCAGAATGGCCTAAGGGAAAAATACACGTACCGTTGTAATCGAGCGAGTTTCTACTTTCAGATGCAATAGGAATTTTTGGGTTACGTCAATCCGTTCGCGAGATTTGGGAGTTTGAAGCTAAGAAATGGTTGAGAAGACAACAAATTTTTCGCAATTCTGCTGCTCCAAACGCTTAACCAGAATGGCCTAGGGAAAAAATACACATACCGCTGTAATCGGGCGAGTTTCTACTTTCAGATGCAATAGGAATTTTTGGGTTAGGTCAATCCGTTCGCGAGATATGGGACTTTGGAGCCAAGAAATGGTTGAGAAGGCAAAAAATTTTTGCAATTCCGCTGCTCCAAACGCTTAACCAGAATGGCCTAGGGAAAAAATACGCATATCGTTGTAATCGGGCGAGTTTCTACTTTCAGATGCAACAGGAATTTTTGGGTTAGGTCAATCCGTTCGCGAGATATGGGAGTTTGAAGCCAAGAAATGGTTGAGAAGGCAAAAAATTTTTCGCAATTCTGCTGCTCCAAACACTTAACCAGAATTGCCTAGGGAAAAAATACACATACCGCTGTAATCGGGCGAGTATCTACTTTCAGATGCAATCGGAATTTTTGGGTTAGGTCAATCCGTTCGCGAGATATGGGAGTTTGAAGCCAAGAAATGGTTGAGAAGGCAAAAGATTTTTCGCAATTCTGCTGCTCCAAACGCTTAACCAGAATGGCTTAGGGAAAAAATACGCATATCGTTGTAATCGGGTGAGTTTCTACTTTCAGACGCAGCAGGAACTTCTGGGTTTGGTCAATCCGTTCGCGAGATATGGGAGTTTGAAGCCAAGAAATGGTTGAGAAGGCAAAAAATTTTTCGCAATTCTGCTGCTCCAAAAGCTTAACCAGAATGGCCTAGGGAAAAAATACACATACAGCTGTAATCGGGCGAGTTTCTACTTTCAGACGCAACAGGAACTTTTGGGTTAGGTCAATCCGTTCGCGAGATATGGGAGTTTGAAACCAAGAAATGGTTGAGAAGGCATACAATTTTTGGTAATTCTGCTGATCCAAACGCTTAACCAGAATGCCCTAGGGAAGAAATATACATACCGCTGTAGTCGGGCGAGTTTATACTTTCAGATGCAATAGGAATTTTTGGGTTAGGTCCATCCGTTCGCTAGATATGGCAGTTTGAAGCCAAGAAATGGTTGAGAAGGCAAAAAATGTTTCGCAATTCTGCTGCTCCAAACGCTTAACCAGAATGGCCTAGGGAAAAAATACACATACCGTTGTAATCGGGCGAGTTTCTATTATCAGATGCAATAGGAATTTTTGGGTTAGGTGAATCCGTTCGCGAGATATGGGACTTTGGAGCCAAGAAATGGTTGAGAAGGCAAAAAATTTTTGCAATTCCGCTGCTCCAAACGCTTAACCAGAATGGCCTAGGGAAAAAATACACATACCGTTGTAATCGGGCGAGTTTCTATTATCAGATGCAATAGGAATTTTTGGGTTAGGTCAATCCGTTCGCGAGATATGGGAGTTTGAAGCTAAGAAATGGTTAAGAAGGCAACAAATTTTTCGCACTTCTGCTGCTCCAAACGCTTGACCAGGATGGCCTAGGGAAAAAATACACATACCGTTGTAATCGGGCGAGTTTCTTCTTTCAGATGCAACAGGAATTTTTGGGTTAGGTCAATCCGTTCGCGAGACATGGGAGTTTGAAGCCAAGAAATGGTTGAGAAGGCAAAAAATTATTCGCTATTCTGCTGCTTCAAACGCTTAACCAGAATGGCCTAGGGAAAAAATACACATACCGTTGTAATGGGGCGAGTTTCTTCTTTCACGTGCAACAGGAATTTTTGGGTTAGGTCAATCCGTTCGCGAGATATGGGAGTTTGAAGCTAAGAAATGGTAAAGAAGACAACAAATTGTTCGCACTACTGCAGCTCCAAACGCTTAACCAGAATGGCCTAAGGGAAAAATACACGTACCGTTGTAATCGAGCGAGTTTCTACTTTCAGATGCAATAGGAATTTTTGGGTTACGTCAATCCGTTCGCGAGATTTGGGAGTTTGAAGCTAAGAAATGGTTGAGAAGACAACAAATTTTTCGCAATTCTGCTGCTCCAAACGCTTAACCAGAATGGCCTAGGGAAAAAATACACATACCGCTGTAATCGGGCGAGTTTCTACTTTCAGATGCAATAGGAATTTTTGGGTTAGGTCAATCCGTTCGCGAGATATGGGACTTTGGAGCCAAGAAATGGTTGAGAAGGCAAAAAATTTTTGCAATTCCGCTGCTCCAAACGCTTAACCAGAATGGCCTAGGGAAAAAATACGCATATCGTTGTAATCGGGCGAGTTTCTACTTTCAGATGCAACAGGAATTTTTGGGTTAGGTCAATCCGTTCGCGAGATATGGGAGTTTGAAGCCAAGAAATGGTTGAGAAGGCAAAAAATTTTTCGCAATTCTGCTGCTCCAAACACTTAACCAGAATTGCCTAGGGAAAAAATACACATACCGCTGTAATCGGGCGAGTATCTACTTTCAGATGCAATAGGAATTTTTGGGTTAGGTCAATCCGGTCGCGAGATATGGGAGTTTGAAGCCAAGAAATGGTTGAGAAGGCAAAAGATTTTTCGCAATTCTGCTGCTCCAAACGCTTAACCAGAATGGCTTAGGGAAAAAATACGCATATCGTTGTAATCGGGTGAGTTTCTACTTTCAGACGCAGCAGGAACTTCTGGGTTTGGTCAATCCGTTCGCGAGATATGGGAGTTTGAAGCCAAGAAATGGTTGAGAAGGCAAAAAATTTTTCGCAATTCTGCTGCTCCAAAAGCTTAACCAGAATGGCCTAGGGAAAAAATACACATACCGTTGTAATCGGGCGAGTTTCTACTTTCAGACGCAACAGGAACTTTTGGGTTAGGTCAATCCGTTCGCGAGATATGGGAGTTTGAAGCCAAGAAATGGTTGAGAAGGCAAAAAATTTTTCGCAATTCTGCTGCTCCAAACACTTAACCAGAATTGCCTAGGGAAAAAATACACATACCGCTGTAATCGGGCGAGTTTCTACTTTCAGATGCAATAGGAATTTTTGGGTTAGGTCAATCCGTTCGCGAGATATGGGAGTTTGAAGCCAAGAAATGGTTGAGAATGCAAACAATTTTTCGCTATTCTGCTGCTCCAAACTCTTAACCAGAATGGACTAGGGAAAAAATACACATACCTTTGTAATCGGGCGAGTTTCTACTTTCACACGCAACAGGAATTTTTGGATTAGGTCTATCCGTTCGCGAGATATGGGAGTTTGAAGCCAAGAAATGGTTGAGAAGGCATACAATTTTTGGTAATTCTGCTGATCCAAACGCTTAACCAGAATGCCCTAGGGAAAAAATATACATACCGCTGTAGTCGGGCGAGTTTATACTTTCAGATGCAATAGGAATTTTTGGGTTAGGTCCATCCGTTCGCTAGATATGGCAGTTTGAAGCCAAGAAATGGTTGAGAAGGCAAAAAATGTTTCGCAATTCTGCTGCTCCAAACGCTTAATCAGAATGGCCTAGGGAAAAAATACACATACAGTTGTAATCGGGCGAGTTTCTATTATCAGATGCAATAGGAATTTTTGGGTTAGGTCAATCCGTTCGCGAGATATGGGACTTTGGAGCCAAGAAATGGTTGAGAAGGCAAAAATTTTTTCGCATTTCTGCTGCTCCAAACGCATAACCAGAATGGCCTAGGGAAAAAATACACATACCGTTGTAATGGGGCGAGTTTCTACTTTCAGATGCAATAGGAGTTTTTGGGTTAGGTCAATCCGTTCGCTAGATATGGCAGTTTGAAGCCAAGAAATGGTTGAGAAGGCAAAAAATGTTTCGCAATTCTGCTGCTCCAAACGCTTAACCAGAATGGCCTAGGGAAAAAATACACATACCGTTGTAATCGGGCGAGTTTCTATTATCAGATGCAATAGGAATTTTTGGGTTAGGTCAATCCGTTCGCGAGATATGGGACTTTGGAGCCAAGAAATGGTTGAGAAGGCAAAAAATTTTTGCAATTCCGCTGCTCCAAACGCTTAACCAGAATGGCCTAGGGAAAAAATACACATACCGTTGTAATCGGGCGAGTTTCTATTATCAGATGCAATAGGAATTTTTGGGTTAGGTCAATCCGTTCGCGAGATATGGGAGTTTGAAGCGAAGAAATGGTTGAGAAGGCAAAAAATTTTTCGCAATTCTGCTGCTCCAAACACTTAACCAGAATTGCCTAGGGAAAAAATACACATACCGCTGTAATCGGGCGAGTTTCTACTTTCAGATGCAATAGGAATTTTTGGGTTAGGTCAATCCGTTCGCGAGATATGGGAGTTTGAAGCCAAGAAATGGTTGAGAATGCAAACAATTTTTCGCTATTCTGCTGCTCCAAACTCTTAACCAGAATGGACTAGGGAAAAAATACACATACCGTTGTAATCTGGCGAGTTTCTACTTTCACACGCAACAGGAATTTTTGGATTAGGTCTATCCGTTCGCGAGATATGGGAGTTTGAAGCCAAGAAATGGTTGAGAAGGCATACAATTTTTGGTAATTCTGCTGATCCAAACGCTTAACCAGAATGCCCTAGGGAAGAAATATACATACCGCTGTAGTCGGGCGAGTTTATACTTTCAGATGCAATAGGAATTTTTGGGTTAGGTCCATCCGTTCGCTAGATATGGCAGTTTGAAGCCAAGAAATGGTTGAGAAGGCAAAAAATGTTTCGCAATTCTGCTGCTCCAAACGCTTAACCAGAATGGCCTAGGGAAAAAATACACATACCGTTGTAATCGGGCGAGTTTCTATTATCAGATGCAATAGGAATTTTTGGGTTAGGTCAATCCGTTCGCGAGATATGGGACTTTGGAGCCAAGAAATGGTTGAGAAGGCAAAAAATTTTTGCAATTCCGCTGCTCCAAACGCTTAACCAGAATGGCCTAGGGAAAAAATACACATACCGTTGTAATCGGGCGAGTTTCTATTATCAGATGCAATAGGAATTTTTGGGTTAGGTCAATCCGTTCGCGAGATATGGGAGTTTGAAGCTAAGAAATGGTTAAGAAGGCAACAAATTTTTCGCACTTCTGCTGCTCCAAACGCTTGACCAGGATGGCCTAGGGAAAAAATACACATACCGTTGTAATCGGGCGAGTTTCTTCTTTCAGATGCAACAGGAATTTTTGGGTTAGGTCAATCCGTTCGCGAGACATGGGAGTTTGAAGCCAAGAAATGGTTGAGAAGGCAAAAAATTATTCGCTATTCTGCTGCTTCAAACGCTTAACCAGAATGGCCTAGGGAAAAAATACACATACCGTTGTAATGGGGCGAGTTTCTTCTTTCAGGTGCAACAGGAATTTTTGGGTTAGGTCAATCCGTTCGCGAGATATGGGAGTTTGAAGCTAAGAAATGGTAAAGAAGACAACAAATTGTTCGCACTACTGCAGCTCCAAACGCTTAACCAGAATGGCCTAAGGGAAAAATACACGTACCGTTGTAATCGAGCGAGTTTCTACTTTCAGATGCAATAGGAATTTTTGGGTTACGTCAATCCGTTCGCGAGATTTGGGAGTTTGAAGCTAAGAAATGGTTGAGAAGACAACAAATTTTTCGCAATTCTGCTGCTCCAAACGCTTAACCAGAATGGCCTAGGGAAAAAATACACATACCGCTGTAATCGGGCGAGTTTCTACTTTCAGATGCAATAGGAATTTTTGGGTTAGGTCAATCCGTTCGCGAGATATGGGACTTTGGAGCCAAGAAATGGTTGAGAAGGCAAAAAATTTTTGCAATTCCGCTGCTCCAAACGCTTAACCAGAATGGCCTAGGGAAAAAATACGCATATCGTTGTAATCGGGCGAGTTTCTACTTTCAGATGCAACAGGAATTTTTGGGTTAGGTCAATCCGTTCGCGAGATATGGGAGTTTGAAGCCAAGAAATGGTTGAGAAGGCAAAAAATTTTTCGCAATTCTGCTGCTCCAAACACTTAACCAGAATTGCCTAGGGAAAAAATACACATACCGCTGTAATCGGGCGAGTATCTACTTTCAGATGCAATCGGAATTTTTGGGTTAGGTCAATCCGTTCGCGAGATATGGGAGTTTGAAGCCAAGAAATGGTTGAGAAGGCAAAAGATATTTCGCAATTCTGCTGCTCCAAACGCTTAACCAGAATGGCTTAGGGAAAAAATACGCATATCGTTGTAATCGGGTGAGTTTCTACTTTCAGACGCAGCAGGAACTTCTGGGTTTGGTCAATCCGTTCGCGAGATATGGGAGATTGAAGCCAAGAAATGGTTGAGAAGGCAAAAAATTTTTCGCAATTCTGCTGCTCCAAAAGCTTAACCAGAATGGCCTAGGGAAAAAATACACATACCGCTGTAATCGGGCGAGTTTCTACTTTCAGACGCAACAGGAACTTTTGGGTTAGGTCAATCCGTTCGCGAGATATGGGAGTTTGAAACCAAGAAATGGTTGAAAAGGCATACAATTTTTGGTAATTCTGCTGATCCAAACGCTTAACCAGAATGCCCTAGGGAAGAAATATACATACCGCTGTAGTCGGGCGAGTTTATACTTTCAGATGCAATAGGAATTTTTGGGTTAGGTCCATCCGTTCGCTAGATATGGCAGTTTGAAGCCAAGAAATGGTTGAGAAGGCAAAAAATGTTTCGCAATTCTGCTGCTCCAAACGCTTAACCAGAATGGCCTAGGGAAAAAATACACATACCGTTGTAATCGGGCGAGTTTCTATTATCAGATGCAATAGGAATTTTTGGGTTAGGTGAATCCGTTCGCGAGATATGGGACTTTGGAGCCAAGAAATGGTTGAGAAGGCAAAAAATTTTTGCAATTCCGCTGCTCCAAACGCTTAACCAGAATGGCCTAGGGAAAAAATACACATACCGTTGTAATCGGGCGAGTTTCTATTATCCGATGCAATAGGAATTTTTGGGTTAGGTCAATCCGTTCGCGAGATATGGGAGTTTGAAGCTAAGAAATGGTTAAGAAGGCAACAAATTTTTCGCACTTCTGCTGCTCCAAACGCTTGACCAGGATGGCCTAGGGAAAAAATACACATACCGTTGTAATCGGGCGAGTTTCTTCTTTCAGATGCAACAGGAATTTTTGGGTTAGGTCAATCCGTTCGCGAGACATGGGAGTTTGAAGCCAAGAAATGGTTGAGAAGGCAAAAAATTATTCGCTATTCTGCTGCTTCAAACGCTTAACCAGAATGGCCTAGGGAAAAAATACACATACCGTTGTAATGGGGCGAGTTTCTTCTTTCAGGTGCAACAGGAATTTTTGGGTTAGGTCAATCCGTTCGCGAGATATGGGAGTTTGAAGCTAAGAAATGGTAAAGAAGACAACAAATTGTTCGCACTACTGCAGCTCCAAACGCTTAACCAGAATGGCCTAAGGGAAAAATACACGTACCGTTGTAATCGAGCGAGTTTCTACTTTCAGATGCAATAGGAATTTTTGGGTTACGTCAATCCGTTCGCGAGATTTGGGAGTTTGAAGCTAAGAAATGGTTGAGAAGACAACAAATTTTTCGCAATTCTGCTGCTCCAAACGCTTAACCAGAATGGCCTAGGGAAAAAATACACATACCGCTGTAATCGGGCGAGTTTCTACTTTCAGATGCAATAGGAATTTTTGGGTTAGGTCAATCCGTTCGCGAGATATGGGACTTTGGAGCCAAGAAATGGTTGAGAAGGCAAAAAATTTTTGCAATTCCGCTGCTCCAAACGCTTAACCAGAATGGCCTAGGGAAAAAATACGCATATCGTTGTAATCGGGCGAGTTTCTACTTTCAGATGCAACAGGAATTTTT
This sequence comes from Ptiloglossa arizonensis, assembly GCF_051014685.1. Lineage (NCBI taxonomy): Eukaryota > Metazoa > Arthropoda > Insecta > Hymenoptera > Colletidae > Ptiloglossa > Ptiloglossa arizonensis. Next base: position 86,734 of record NW_027479393.1, read on the forward strand.
GGGTTAGGTCAATCCGTTCGCGAGATATGGGAGTTTGAAGCCAAGAAATGGTTGAGAAGGCAAAAAATTTTTCGCAATTCTGCTGCTCCAAACACTTAACCAGAATTGCCTAGGGAAAAAATACACATACCGCTGTAATCGGGCGAGTATCTACTTTCAGATGCAATAGGAATTTTTGGGTTAGGTCAATCCGTTCGCGAGATATGGGAGTTTGAAGCCAAGAAATGGTTGAGAAGGCAAAAGATTTTTCGCAATTCTGCTGCTCCAAACGCTTAACCAGAATGGCTTAGGGAAAAAATACGCATATCGTTGTAATCGGGTGAGTTTCTACTTTCAGACGCAGCAGGAACTTCTGGGTTTGGTCAATCCGTTCGCGAGATATGGGAGTTTGAAGCCAAGAAATGGTTGAGAAGGCAAAAAATTTTTCGCAATTCTGCTGCTCCAAAAGCTTAACCAGAATGGCCTAGGGAAAAAATACACATACCGTTGTAATCGGGCGAGTTTCTACTTTCAGACGCAACAGGAACTTTTGGGTTAGGTCAATCCGTTCGCGAGATATGGGAGTTTGAAGCCAAGAAATGGTTGAGAAGGCAAAAAATTTTTCGCAATTCTGCTGCTCCAAACACTTAACCAGAATTGCCTAGGGAAAAAATACACATACCGCTGTAATCGGGCGAGTTTCTACTTTCAGATGCAATAGGAATTTTTGGGTTAGGTCAATCCGTTCGCGAGATATGGGAGTTTGAAGCCAAGAAATGGTTGAGAATGCAAACAATTTTTCGCTATTCTGCTGCTCCAAACTCTTAACCAGAATGGACTAGGGAAAAAATACACATACCTTTGTAATCGGGCGAGTTTCTACTTTCACACGCAACAGGAATTTTTGGATTAGGTCTATCCGTTCGCGAGATATGGGAGTTTGAAGCCAAGAAATGGTTGAGAAGGCATACAATTTTTGGTAATTCTGCTGATCCAAACGCTTAACCAGAATGCCCTAGGGAAAAAATATACATACCGCTGTAGTCGGGCGAGTTTATACTTTCAGATGCAATAGGAATTTTTGGGTTAGGTCCATCCGTTCGCTAGATATGGCAGTTTGAAGCCAAGAAATGGTTGAGAAGGCAAAAAATGTTTCGCAATTCTGCTGCTCCAAACGCTTAATCAGAATGGCCTAGGGAAAAAATACACATACCGTTGTAATCGGGCGAGTATCTACTTTCAGATGCAATAGGAATTTTTGGGTTAGGTCAATCCGTTCGCGAGATATGGGAGTTTGAAGCCAAGAAATGGTTGAGAAGGCAAAAGATTTTTCGCAATTCTGCTGCTCCAAACGCTTAACCAGAATGGCTTAGGGAAAAAATACGCATATCGTTGTAATCGGGTGAGTTTCTACTTTCAGACGCAGCAGGAACTTCTGGGTTTGGTCAATCCGTTCGCGAGATATGGGAGTTTGAAGCCAAGAAATGGTTGAGAAGGCAAAAAATTTTTCGCAATTCTGCTGCTCCAAAAGCTTAACCAGAATGGCCTAGGGAAAAAATACACATACCGTTGTAATCGGGCGAGTTTCTACTTTCAGACGCAACAGGAACTTTTGGGTTAGGTCAATCCGTTCGCGAGATATGGGAGTTTGAAGCCAAGAAATGGTTGAGAAGGCAAAAAATTTTTCGCAATTCTGCTGCTCCAAACACTTAACCAGAATTGCCTAGGGAAAAAATACACATACCGCTGTAATCGGGCGAGTTTCTACTTTCAGATGCAATAGGAATTTTTGGGTTAGGTCAATCCGTTCGCGAGATATGGGAGTTTGAAGCCAAGAAATGGTTGAGAATGCAAACAATTTTTCGCTATTCTGCTGCTCCAAACTCTTAACCAGAATGGACTAGGGAAAAAATACACATACCTTTGTAATCGGGCGAGTTTCTACTTTCACACGCAACAGGAATTTTTGGATTAGGTCTATCCGTTCGCGAGATATGGGAGTTTGAAGCCAAGAAATGGTTGAGAAGGCATACAATTTTTGGTAATTCTGCTGATCCAAACGCTTAACCAGAATGCCCTAGGGAAAAAATATACATACCGCTGTAGTCGGGCGAGTTTATACTTTCAGATGCAATAGGAATTTTTGGGTTAGGTCCATCCGTTCGCTAGATATGGCAGTTTGAAGCCAAGAAATGGTTGAGAAGGCAAAAAATGTTTCGCAATTCTGCTGCTCCAAACGCTTAATCAGAATGGCCTAGGGAAAAAATACACATACCGTTGTAATCGGGCGAGTTTCTATTATCAGATGCAATAGGAATTTTTGGGTTAGGTCAATCCGTTCGCGAGATATGGGACTTTGGAGCCAAGAAATGGTTGAGAAGGCAAAAAATTTTTGCAATTCCGCTGCTCCAAACGCTTAACCAGAATGGCCTAGGGAAAAAATACACATACCGTTGTAATCGGGCGAGTTTCTATTATCAGATGCAATAGGAATTTTTGGGTTAGGTCAATCCGTTCGCGAGATATGGGAGTTTGAAGCTAAGAAATGGTTAAGAAGGCAACAAATTTTTCGCACTTCTGCTGCTCCAAACGCTTGACCAGAATGGCCTAGGGAAAAAATACACATACCGTTGTAATCGGGCGAGTTTCTTCTTTCAGATGCAACAGGAATTTTTGGGTTAGATCATTCCGTTCGCGAGATATGGGAGTTTGAAGCTAAGAAATGGTAAAGAAGACAACAAATTGTTCGCACAACTGCAGCTCCAAACGCTTAACCAGAATGGCCTAGGGAAAAAATACACATACCTTTGTAATCGGCGAGTTTCTACTTTCAGGTGCAACAGGAATTTTTGGGTTAGGTCAATCCGTTCGCGATATATGGGAGTTTGAAGCCAAGAAATGGTTGAGAAGGCAAAAAATTTTTCGCAATTCTGCTGCTCCAAACGCTTAACCAGAATTGCCTAGGGAAAAAATTCACATACCGCTGTAATCGGGCGAGTTTCTACTTTCAGATGCAATAGGAATTTTTGGGTTAGGTCAATCCGTTCGCGAGATATGGGAGTTTGAAGCCAAGAAATGGTTGAGAATGCAAACAATTTTTCGCTATTCTGCTGCTCCAAACTCTTAACCAGAATGGACTAGGGAAAAAATACACATACCGTTGTAATCGGGCGAGTTTCTACTTTCACACGCAACAGGAATTTTTGGATTAGGTCTATCCGTTCGCGAGATATGGGAGTTTGAAGCCAAGAAATGGTTGAGAAGGCATACAATTTTTGGTAATTCTGCTGATCCAAACGCTTAACCAGAATGCCCTAGGGAAGAAATATACATACCGCTGTAGTCGGGCGAGTTTATACTTTCAGATGCAATAGGAATTTTTGGGTTAGGTCCATCCGTTCGCTAGATATGGCAGTTTGAAGCCAAGAAATGGTTGAGAAGGCAAAAAATGTTTCGCAATTCTGCTGCTCCAAACGCTTAACCAGAATGGCCTAGGGAAAAAATACACATACCGTTGTAATCGGGCGAGCTTCTATTATCAGATGCAATAGGAATTTTTGGGTTAGGTCAATCCGTTCGCGAGATATGGGACTTTGGAGCCAAGAAATGGTTGAGAAGGCAAAAAATTTTTGCAATTCCGCTGCTCCAAACGCTTAACCAGAATGGCCTAGGGAAAAAATACACATACCGTTGTAATCGGGCGAGTTTCTATTATCAGATGCAATAGGAATTTTTGGGTTAGGTCAATCCGTTCGCGAGATATGGGAGTTTGAAGCTAAGAAATGGTAAAGAAGACAACAAATTGTTCGCACTACTGCAGCTCCAAACGCTTAACCAGAATGGCCTAAGGGAAAAATACACGTACCGTTGTAATCGAGCGAGTTTCTACTTTCAGATGCAATAGGAATTTTTGGGTTAGGTCAATCCGTTCGCGAGATATGGGACTTTGGAGCCAAGAAATGGTTGAGAAGGCAAAAAATTTTTGCAATTCCGCTGCTCCAAACGCTTAACCAGAATGGCCTAGGGAAAAAATACGCATATCATTGTAATCGGGCGAGTTTCTACTTTCAGATGCAACAGGAATTTTTGGGTTAGGTCAATCCGTTCGCGAGATATGGGAGTTTGAAGCCAAGAAATGGTTGAGAAGGCAAAAAATTTTTCGCAATTCTGCTGCTCCAAACACTTAACCAGAATTGCCTAGGGAAAAAATACACATACCGCTGTAATCGGGCGAGTATCTACTTTCAGATGCAATAGGAATTTTTGGGTTAGGTCAATCCGTTCGCGAGATATGGGAGTTTGAAGCCAAGAAATGGTTGAGAAGGCAAAAGATTTTTCGCAATTCTGCTGCTCCAAACGCTTAACCAGAATGGCTTAGGGAAAAAATACGCATATCGTTGTAATCGGGTGAGTTTCTACTTTCAGACGCAGCAGGAACTTCTGGGTTTGGTCAATCCGTTCGCGAGATATGGGAGTTTGAAGCCAAGAAATGGTTGAGAAGGCAAAAAATTTTTCGCAATTCTGCTGCTCCAAAAGCTTAACCAGAATGGCCTAGGGAAAAAATACACATACCGTTGTAATCGGGCGAGTTTCTACTTTCAGACGCAACAGGAACTTTTGGGTTAGGTCAATCCGTTCGCGAGATATGGGAGTTTGAAGCCAAGAAATGGTTGAGAAGGCAAAAAATTTTTCGCAATTCTGCTGCTCCAAACACTTAACCAGAATTGCCTAGGGAAAAAATACACATACCGCTGTAATCGGGCGAGTTTCTACTTTCAGATGCAATAGGAACTTTTGGGTTAGGTCAATCCGTTCGCGAGATATGGGAGTTTGAAGCCAAGAAATGGTTGAGAATGCAAACAATTTTTCGCTATTCTGCTGCTCCAAACTCTTAACCAGAATGGACTAGGGAAAAAATACACATACCGTTGTAATCGGGCGAGTTTCTACTTTCACACGCAACAGGAATTTTTGGATTAGGTCTATCCGTTCGCGAGATATGGGAGTTTGAAGCCAAGAAATGGTTGAGAAGGCATACAATTTTTGGTAATTCTGCTGATCCAAACGCTTAACCAGAATGCCCTAGGGAAAAAATATACATACCGCTCTCGTCGGGCGAGTTTATACTTTCAGATGCAATAGGAATTTTTGGGTTAGGTCCATCCGTTCGCTAGATATGGCAGTTTGAAGCCAAGAAATGGTTGAGAAGGCAAAAAATGTTTCGCAATTCTGCTGCTCCAAACGCTTAACCAGAATGGCCTAGGGAAAAAATACACATACCGTTGTAATCGGGCGAGTTTCTATTATCAGATGCAATAGGAATTTTTGGGTTAGGTCAATCCGTTCGCGAGATATGGGACTTTGGAGCCAAGAAATGGTTGAGAAGGCAAAAAATTTTTGCAATTCCGCTGCTCCAAACGCTTAACCAGAATGGCCTAGGGAAAAAATACACATACCGTTGTAATCGGGCGGGTTTCTATTATCAGATGCAATAGGAATTTTTGGGTTAGGTCAATCCGTTCGCGAGATATGGGAGTTTGAAGCTAAGAAATGGTTAAGAAGGCAACAAATTTTTCGCACTTCTGCTGCTCCAAACGCTTGACCAGAATGGCCTAGGGAAAAAATACACATACCGTTGTAATCGGGCGAGTTTCTTCTTTCAGATGCAACAGGAATTTTTGGGTTAGATCAATCCGTTCGCGAGATATGGGAGTTTGAAGCTAAGAAATGGTAAAGAAGACAACAAATTGTTCGCACTACTGCAGCTCCAAACGCTTAACCAGAATGGCCTAGGGAAAAAATACACATACCTTTGTAATCGGCGAGTTTCTACTTTCAGGTGCAACAGGAATTTTTGGGTTAGGTCAATCCGTTCGCGATATATGGGAGTTTGAAGCCAAGAAATGGTTGAGAAGGCAAAAAATTTTTCGCAATTCTGCTGCTCCAAACGCTTAACCAGAATTGCCTAGGGAAAAAATTCACATACCGCTGTAATCGGGCGAGTTTCTACTTTCAGATGCAATAGGAATTTTTGGGTTAGGTCAATCCGTTCGCGAGATATGGGAGTTTGAATCCAAGAAATGGTTGAGAAGGAAAAACATTTTTTGCAATTCTGCTGCTCCAAACGCTTAACCAGAATGCCCTAGGGAAAAAATACGCATATCGTTGTAATCGGGCGAGTTTCTACTTTCAGATGCAATAGGAATTTTTGGGTAACGTCAATCCGTTCGCGAGATTTGGGAGTTTGAAGCTAAGAAATGGTTGAGAAGGCCAAAAATTTTTCGCAATTCTGCTGCTCCAAACGCATAACCAGAATGGCCTAGGGAAAAAATACACATACCGTTGTAATGGGGCGAGTTTCTACTTTCAGATGCAATAGGAATTTTTGGGTTAGGTCAATCCGTTCGCGAGATATGGGAGTTTGAAGCGAAGAAATGGTTGAGAAGACAATAAATTTTTCGCACTTCTGCTGCTCCAATCGCTTAACCAGAATGGCCTAAGGGAAAAATACACGTACCGTTGTAATCGGGCGAGTTTCTACTTTCAGATCCAATAGGAATTTTTGGGTTAGGTCAATCCGTTCGCGAGATATGGGACTTTGGAGCCAAGAAATGGTTGAGAAGGCAAAAAATTTTTGCAATTCCGCTGCTCCAAACGCTTAACCAGAATGGCCTAGGGAAAAAATACACATACCGTTGTAATCGGGCGAGTCTCTACTTTCAGACGCAACAGGAATTTTTGGGTTAGGTCAATCCGTTCGCGAGATATGGGACTTTGAAGCTAAGAAATGGTGGACAAGACAACAAATTTTTCGCAATTCTGCTGCTCCAAAAGCTTAACCAGAATGGCCTAGGGAAAAAATACACATACCGTTGTAATCGGGCGAGTTTCTACTTTCAGATGCAATAGGAACTTTTGGGTTAGGTCAATCCGTTCGCGAGATATGGGAGTTTGAAGCCAAGAAATGGTTGAGAATGCAAACAATTTTTCGCTATTCTGCTGCTCCAAACTCTTAACCAGAATGGACTAGGGAAAAAATACACATACCGTTGTAATCGGGCGAGTTTCTACTTTCACACGCAACAGGAATTTTTGGATTAGGTCTATCCGTTCGCGAGATATGGGAGTTTGAAGCCAAGAAATGGTTGAGAAGGCATACAATTTTTGGTAATTCTGCTGATCCAAACGCTTAACCAGAATGCCCTAGGGAAAAAATATACATACCGCTGTCGTCGGGCGAGTTTATACTTTCAGATGCAATAGGAATTTTTGGGTTAGGTCCATCCGTTCGCTAGATATGGCAGTTTGAAGCCAAGAAATGGTTGAGAAGGCAAAAAATGTTTCGCAATTCTGCTGCTCCAAACGCTTAACCAGAATGGCCTAGGGAAAAAATACACATACCGTTGTAATCGGGCGAGTTTCTATTATCAGATGCAATAGGAATTTTTGGGTTAGGTCAATCCGTTCGCGAGGTATGGGACTTTGGAGCCAAGAAATGGTTGAGAAGGCAAAAAATTTTTGCAATTCCGCTGCTCCAAACGCTTAACCAGAATGGCCTAGGGAAAAAATACACATACCGTTGTAATCGGGCGAGTTTCTATTATCAGATGCAATAGGAATTTTTGGGTTAGGTCAATCCGTTCGCGAGATATGGGAGTTTGAAGCTAAGAAATGGTTAAGAAGGCAACAAATTTTTCGCACTTCTGCTGCTCCAAACGCTTGACCAGAATGGCCTAGGGAAAAAATACACATACCGTTGTAATCGGGCGAGTTTCTTCTTTCAGATGCAACAGGAATTTTTGGGTTAGATCAATCCGTTCGCGAGATATGGGAGTTTGAAGCTAAGAAATGGTAAAGAAGACAACAAATTGTTCGCACTACTGCAGCTCCAAACGCTTAACCAGAATGGCCTAGGGAAAAAATACACATACCTTTGTAATCGGCGAGTTTCTACTTTCAGGTGCAACAGGAATTTTTGGGTTAGGTCAATCCGTTCGCGATATATGGGAGTTTGAAGCCAAGAAATGGTTGAGAAGGCAAAAAATTTTTCGCAATTCTGCTGCTCCAAACGCTTAACCAGAATTGCCTAGGGAAAAAATTCACATACCGCTGTAATCGGGCGAGTTTCTACTTTCAGATGCAATAGGAATTTTTGGGTTAGGTCAATCCGTTCGCGAGATATGGGAGTTTGAAGCCAAGAAATGGTTGAGAAGGAAAAACATTTTTTGCAATTCTGCTGCTCCAAACGCTTAACCAGAATGCCCTAGGGAAAAAATACGCATATCGTTGTAATCGGGCGAGTTTCTACTTTCAGATGCAATAGGAATTTTTGGGTAACGTCAATCCGTTCGCGAGATTTGGGAGTTTGAAGCTAAGAAATGGTTGAGAAGGCCAAAAATTTTTCGCAATTCTGCTGCTCCAAACGCATAACCAGAATGGCCTAGGGAAAAAATACACATACCGTTGTAATGGGGCGAGTTTCTACTTTCAGATGGAATAGGAATTTTTGGGTTAGGTCAATCCGTTCGCGAGATATGGGAGTTTGAAGCGAAGAAATGGTTGAGAAGACAATAAATTTTTCGCACTTCTGCTGCTCCAATCGCTTAACCAGAATGGCCTAAGGGAAAAATACACGTACCGTTGTAATCGGGCGAGTTTCTACTTTCAGATCCAATAGGAATTTTTGGGTTAGGTCAATCCGTTCGCGAGATATGGGACTTTGGAGCCAAGAAATGGTTGAGAAGGCAAAAAATTTTTGCAATTCCGCTGCTCCAAACGCTTAACCAGAATGGCCTAGGGAAAAAATACACATACCGTTGTAATCGGGCGAGTCTCTACTTTCAGACGCAACAGGAATTTTTGGGTTAGGTCAATCCGTTCGCGAGATATGGGACTTTGAAGCTAAGAAATGGTGGACAAGACAACAAATTTTTCGCAATTCTGCTGCTCCAAAAGCTTAACCAGAATGGCCTAGGGAAAAAATACACATACCGTTGTAATCGGGCGAGTTTCTACTTTCAGATGCAATAGGAACTTTTGGGTTAGGTCAATCCGTTCGCGAGATATGGGAGTTTGAAGCCAAGAAATGGTTGAGAATGCAAACAATTTTTCGCTATTCTGCTGCTCCAAACTCTTAACCAGAATGGACTAGGGAAAAAATACACATACCGTTGTAATCGGGCGAGTTTCTACTTTCACACGCAACAGGAATTTTTGGATTAGGTCTATCCGTTCGCGAGATATGGGAGTTTGAAGCCAAGAAATGGTTGAGAAGGCATACAATTTTTGGTAATTCTGCTGATCCAAACGCTTAACCAGAATGCCCTAGGGAAAAAATATACATACCGCTGTCGTCGGGCGAGTTTATACTTTCAGATGCAATAGGAATTTTTGGGTTAGGTCCATCCGTTCGCTAGATATGGCAGTTTGAAGCCAAGAAATGGTTGAGAAGGCAAAAAATGTTTCGCAATTCTGCTGCTCCAAACGCTTAACCAGAATGGCCTAGGGAAAAAATACACATACCGTTGTAATCGGGCGAGTTTCTATTATCAGATGCAATAGGAATTTTTGGGTTAGGTCAATCCGTTCGCGAGGTATGGGACTTTGGAGCCAAGAAATGGTTGAGAAGGCAAAAAATTTTTGCAATTCCGCTGCTCCAAACGCTTAACCAGAATGGCCTAGGGAAAAAATACACATACCGTTGTAATCGGGCGAGTTTCTATTATCAGATGCAATAGGAATTTTTGGGTTAGGTCAATCCGTTCGCGAGATATGGGAGTTTGAAGCTAAGAAATGGTTAAGAAGGCAACAAATTTTTCGCACTTCTGCTGCTCCAAACGCTTGACCAGAATGGCCTAGGGAAAAAATACACATACCGTTGTAATCGGGCGAGTTTCTTCTTTCAGATGCAACAGGAATTTTTGGGTTAGATCAATCCGTTCGCGAGATATGGGAGTTTGAAGCTAAGAAATGGTAAAGAAGACAACAAATTGTTCGCACTACTGCAGCTCCAAACGCTTAACCAGAATGGCCTAGGGAAAAAATACACATACCTTTGTAATCGGCGAGTTTCTACTTTCAGGTGCAACAGGAATTTTTGGGTTAGGTCAATCCGTTCGCGATATATGGGAGTTTGAAGCCAAGAAATGGTTGAGAAGGCAAAAAATTTTTCGCAATTCTGCTGCTCCAAACGCTTAACCAGAATTGCCTAGGGAAAAAATTCACATACCGCTGTAATCGGGCGAGTTTCTACTTTCAGATGCAATAGGAATTTTTGGGTTAGGTCAATCCGTTCGCGAGATATGGGAGTTTGAAGCCAAGAAATGGTTGAGAAGGAAAAACATTTTTTGCAATTCTGCTGCTCCAAACGCTTAACCAGAATGCCCTAGGGAAAAAATACGCATATCGTTGTAATCGGGCGAGTTTCTACTTTCAGATGCAATAGGAATTTTTGGGTAACGTCAATCCGTTCGCGAGATTTGGGAGTTTGAAGCTAAGAAATGGTTGAGAAGGCCAAAAATTTTTCGCAATTCTGCTGCTCCAAACGCATAACCAGAATGGCCTAGGGAAAAAATACACATACCGTTGTAATGGGGCGAGTTTCTACTTTCAGATGCAATAGGAATTTTTGGGTTAGGTCAATCCGTTCGCGAGATATGGGAGTTTGAAGCGAAGAAATGGTTGAGAAGACAATAAATTTTTCGCACTTCTGCTGCTCCAATCGCTTAACCAGAATGGCCTAAGGGAAAAATACACGTACCGTTGTAATCGGGCGAGTTTCTACTTTCAGATCCAATAGGAATTTTTGGGTTAGGTCAATCCGTTCGCGAGATATGGGACTTTGGAGCCAAGAAATGGTTGAGAAGGCAAAAAATTTTGGCAATTCCGCTGCTCCAAACGCTTAACCAGAATGGCCTAGGGAAAAAATACACATACCGTTGTAATCGGGCGAGTTTCTACTTTCAGACGCAATAGGAATTTTTGGGTTAGGTCAATCCGTCCGCGAGATATGGGAGTTTGAAGACAAGAAATGGTTGAGAAGGCAAAAAATTTTTCGCAATTCTGCTGCTCCAAACGCTTAACCAGAATGGCCTAGGGAAAAAATACACATACCGTTGTAATCGGGCGAGTTTCTTCTTTCAGATGCAACAGGAATTTTTGGGTTAGGTCAATCCGTTCGCGAGATATGGGAGTTTGAAGCTAAGAAATGGTAAAGAAGACAACAAATTGTTCGCACTACTGCAGCTCCAAACGCTTAACTAGAGTGCCCTAGGGAAAAAATACTCATACCGTTGTAATCGGGCGAGTTTCTACTTTCAGATGGAATAGAAATTTTTGGGTTAGGTCAACCCGTTCGCGAGATATGGGAGTTTGAAGCTAAGAAATGGTAAAGAAGACAACAAATTGTTCGCACCACTGCAGCTCCAAACGCTTAACTAGAATGGCCTAGGGAAAAAATACACATACCGTTGTAATCGGGCGAGTTTCTACTTTCAGACGCAACAGGAACTTTTGGGTTATGTCAATCCGTTCGCGTGATATGGGAGTTTGAAGCCAAGAAATGGTTGAGAAGGCAAAAAATTTTTCGGTAATTCTGCTGCTCCAAACGCTTAACCAGAATGGCCTAGGGGAAAAATACACATACCGTTGTAATCGGCGAGTTTCTACTTTCAGGTGCAACAGGAATTTTTGGGTTAGGTCAATCCGTTCGCGATATATGGGAGTTTGAAGCCAAGAAATGGTTGAGAAGGTAAAACATTTTTTGCAATTCTGCTGCTCCAAACGCTTAACCAGAATGCCCTAGGGAAAAAATACGCATATCGTTGTAATCGGGCGAGTTTCTACTTTCAGATGCAATAGGAATTTTTGGGTTACGTCAATCCGTTCGCGAGATTTGGGAGTTTGAAGCTATGAAATGGTTGAGAAGGCAAAAAATTTTTCGCAATTCTGCTGCTCCAAACACTTAACCAGAATGGCCTAGGGAAAAAATACACATACCGTTGTAATCGGGCGAGTTTCTACTTTCAGATGCAATAGAAATTTTTGGGTTAGGTCAACCCGTTCGCGAGATTTGGGAGTTTGAGGACAAGAAATGGTTGAGAAGACAATAAATTTTTCGCACTTCTGCTGCTCCAATCGCTTAACCAGAATGGCCTAAGGGAAAAATACACCTACCGTTGTAATCGGGCGAGTTTCTACTTTCAGATGCAATAGGAACTTTTGGGTTAGGTCAATCCGTTCGCGAGATATGGGAGTTTGAAGCCAAGAAATGGTTGAGAATGCAAACAATTTTTCGCTATTCTGCTGCTCCAAACTCTTAACCAGAATGGACTAGGGAAAAAATACACATACCGTTGTAATCGGGCGAGTTTCTACTTTCACACGCAACAGGAATTTTTGGATTAGGTCTATCCGTTCGCGAGATATGGGAGTTTGAAGCCAAGAAATGGTTGAGAAGGCATACAATTTTTGGTAATTCTGCTGATCCAAACGCTTAACCAGAATGCCCTAGGGAAAAAATATACATACCGCTGTCGTCGGGCGAGCTTATACTTTCAGATGCAATAGGAATTTTTGGGTTAGGTCCATCCGTTCGCTAGATATGGCAGTTTGAAGCCAAGAAATGGTTGAGAAGGCAAAAAATGTTTCGCAATTCTGCTGCTCCAAACGCTTAACCAGAATGGCCTAGGGAAAAAATACACATACCGTTGTAATCGGGCGAGTTTCTATTATCAGATGCAATAGGAATTTTTGGGTTAGGTCAATCCGTTCGCGAGATATGGGACTTTGGAGCCAAGAAATGGTTGAGAAGGCAAAAAATTTTTGCAATTCCGCTGCTCCAAACGCTTAACCAGAATGGCCTAGGGAAAAAATACACATACCGTTGTAATCGGGCGAGTTTCTATTATCAGATGCAATAGGAATTTTTGGGTTAGGTCAATCCGTTCGCGAGATATGGGAGTTTGAAGCTAAGAAATGGTTAAGAAGGCAACAAATTTTTCGCACTTCTGCTGCTCCAAACGCTTGACCAGAATGGCCTAGGGAAAAAATACACATACCGTTGTAATCGGGCGAGTTTCTTCTTTCAGATGCAACAGGAATTTTTGGGTTAGATCAATCCGTTCGCGAGATATGGGAGTTTGAAGCTAAGAAATGGTAAAGAAGACAACAAATTGTTCGCACTACTGCAGCTCCAAACGCTTAACCAGAATGGCCTAGGGAAAAAATACACATACCTTTGTAATCGGCGAGTTTCTACTTTCAGGTGCAACAGGAATTTTTGGGTTAGGTCAATCCGTTCGCGATATATGGGAGTTTGAAGCCAAGAAATGGTTGAGAAGGCAAAAAATTTTTCGCAATTCTGCTGCTCCAAACGCTTAACCAGAATTGCCTAGGGAAAAAATTCACATACCGCTGTAATCGGGCGAGTTTCTACTTTCAGATGCAATAGGAATTTTTGGGTTAGGTCAATCCGTTCGCGAGATATGGGAGTTTGAAGCCAAGAAATGGTTGAGAAGGAAAAACATTTTTTGCAATTCTGCTGCTCCAAACGCTTAACCAGAATGCCCTAGGGAAAAAATACGCATATCGTTGTAATCGGGCGAGTTTCTACTTTCAGATGCAATAGGAATTTTTGGGTTACGTCAATCCGTTCGCGAGATTTGGGAGTTTGAAGCTAAGAAATGGTTGAGAAGGCCAAAAATTTTTCGCAATTCTGCTGCTCCAAACGCATAACCAGAATGGCCTAGGGAAAAAATACACATACCGTTGTAATGGGGCGAGTTTCTACTTTCAGATGCAATAGGAATTTTTGGGTTAGGTCAATCCGTTCGCGAGATATGGGAGTTTGAAGCGAAGAAATGGTTGAGAAGACAATAAATTTTTCGCACTTCTGCTGCTCCAATCGCTTAACCAGAATGGCCTAAGGGAAAAATACACGTACCGTTGTAATCGGGCGAGTTTCTACTTTCAGATCCAATAGGAATTTTTGGGTTAGGTCAATCCGTTCGCGAGATATGGGACTTTGGAGCCAAGAAATGGTTGAGAAGGCAAAAAATTTTTGCAATTCCGCTGCTCCAAACGCTTAACCAGAATGGCCTAGGGAAAAAATACACATACCGTTGTAATCGGGCGAGTTTCTACTTTCAGACGCAATAGGAATTTTTGGGTTAGGTCAATCCGTCCGCGAGATATGGGAGTTTGAAGACAAGAAATGGTTGAGAAAGCAAAAAATTTTTCGCAATTCTGCTGCTCCAAACGCTTAACCAGAATGGCCTAGGGAAAAAATACACATACCGTTGTAATCGGGCGAGTTTCTTCTTTCAGATGCAACAGGAATTTTTGGGTTAGGTCAATCCGTTCGCGAGATATGGGAGTTTGAAGCTAAGAAATGGTAAAGAAGACAACAAATTGTTCGCACTACTGCAGCTCCAAACGCTTAACTAGAGTGCCCTAGGGAAAAAATACTCATACCGTTGTAATCGGGCGAGTTTCTACTTTCAGATGGAATAGAAATTTTTGGGTTAGGTCAACCCGTTCGCGAGATATGGGAGTTTGAAGCTAAGAAATGGTAAAGAAGACAACAAATTGTTCGCACCACTGCAGCTCCAAACGCTTAACTAGAATGGCCTAGGGAAAAAATACACATACCGTTGTAATCGGGCGAGTTTCTACTTTCAGACGCAACAGGAACTTTTGGGTTATGTCAATCCGTTCGCGTGATATGGGAGTTTGAAGCCAAGAAATGGTTGAGAAGGCAAAAAATTTTTCGGTAATTCTGCTGCTCCAAACGCTTAACCAGAATGGCCTAGGGGAAAAATACACATACCGTTGTAATCGGCGAGTTTCTACTTTCAGGTGCAACAGGAATTTTTGGGTTAGGTCAATCCGTTCGCGATATATGGGAGTTTGAAGCCAAGAAATGGTTGAGAAGGTAAAACATTTTTTGCAATTCTGCTGCTCCAAACGCTTAACCAGAATGCCCTAGGGAAAAAATACGCATATCGTTGTGATCGGGCGAGTTTCTACTTTCAGATGCAATAGGAATTTTTGGGTTACGTCAATCCGTTCGCGAGATTTGGGAGTTTGAAGCTATGAAATGGTTGAGAAGGCAAAAAATTTTTCGCAATTCTGCTGCTCCAAACATTTAACCAGAATGGCCTAGGGAAAAAATACACATACCGTTGTAATCGGGCGAGTTTCTACTTTCAGATGCAATAGAAATTTTTGGGTTAGGTCAACCCGTTCGCGAGATTTGGGAGTTTGAGGACAAGAAATGGTTGAGAAGACAATAAATTTTTCGCACTTCTGCTGCTCCAATCGCTTAACCAGAATGGCCTAAGGGAAAAATACACCTACCGTTGTAATCGGGCGAGTTTCTACTTCCAGATGCAATAGGAATTTTTGGGTTAGGTCAATCCGTTCGCGAGATATGGGACTTTCGAGCCAAGAAATGTTTGAGAAGGCAAAAAATTTTTGCAATTCCGCTGCTCCAAACGCTTAACCAGAATGGCCTAGGGAAAAAATACACATACCGTTGTAATCGGGCGAGTTTCTACTTTCAGATGCAATAGGAATTTTTGGGTTAGGTCAATCCGTTCGCGAGATGTGGGAGTTTGAAGCCAAGAAATGGTTGAGAAGGCAAAACATTTTTCGCAATTCTGCTGCTCCAAACGCTTAAACAGAATGGCCTAGGGAAAAAATACGCATATCGTTATAATCGGGCGAGTTTCTACTTTCAGACGCAGCAGGAATTTTTGGGATTGGTCAATCCGTTCGCGAGATATGGGACTTTGAAGCTAAGAAATGGTTGAGAAGACAACAAATTTTTCGCAATTCTGCTGCTCCAAACGCTTAACCAGAATGGGCTAGGGAAAAAATACACGTACCGTTGTAATCGGGCGAGTTTCTACTTTCACACGCAACAGGAATTTTTGGGTTAGGTCAATCCGTCCGCGAGATATGGGAGTTTGAAGCCAAGAAATGGTTGAGAAGGCAAAAAATTTTTCGCAATTCTGCTGCTCCAAACGCTTAACCAGAATGGCCTAGGGAAAAAATACACATACCGTTGTAATCGGGCGAGTTTCTACTTTCAGATGCAATAGGAATTTTTGGGTTAGGTCAATCCGTTCGCGAGATATGAGACTTTGAAGCCAAGAAATGGTTGAGAAGGCGAAAAATTTTTCGCAATTCTGCTGCTCCAAACGCTTCACCAGAATGGCCTAGGGAAAAAATACACATACCGTTGTAATCGGGCGAGTTTCTACTTTCAGATGCAATAGGAAATTTTGGGTTACGTCAATCCGTTCGCGAGATATGGGAGTTTGAAGCTAAGAAATGGTTGAGAAGACAACAAATTTTTCGCACTTCTGCTGCTCCAAACGCTTAACCAGAATGGCCTAGGAAAAAAATACACAAACCGTTGTAATCGGGCGAGTTTCTACTTTCAGATGCAATAGGAATTTTTGGGTTAGGTCAATCCGTTCGCGAGATATGGGAGTTTGAAGCCAAGAAATGGTAGAGAAGGCAAAAAATTTTTCACAATTCTGCTGCTCCAAACGCTTAACCAGAATGGCCTAGGGAAAAAATACACACACCGTTGTAATCGGGCGAGTTTCTACTTTCAGATGCAATAGGAATTTTTGGGTTAGGTCAATCCGTTCGCGAGATATGGGAGTTTGAAGACAAGAAATGGTTGAGAAGGCAAAAATTTTTTCGCAATTCTGCTGCTCCAAACGCTTAACCAGAATGGCCTAGGAAAAAAATACACAAACCGTTGTAATCGGGCGAGTTTCTACTTTCAGATGCAATAGGAATTTTTGGGTTAGGTCAATCCGTTCGCGAGATATGGGAGTTTGAAGCCAAGAAATGGTAGAGAAGGCAAAAAATTTTTCACAATTCTGCTGCTCCAAACGCTTAACCAGAATGGCCTAGGGAAAAAATACACACACCGTTGTAATCGGGCGAGTTTCTACTTTCAGATGCAATAGGAATTTTTGGGTTAGGTCAATCCGTTCGCGAGATATGGGAGTTTGAAGACAAGAAATGGTTGAGAAGGCAAAAATTTTTTCGCAATTCTGCTGCTCCGAACGCTTAACCAGAATGGCCTGGGGAAAAAATACACATACCGTTGTAATCGGGCGAGTTTCTACTTTCAGATGCAACAGGAATTTTTGGGTTATGTCAATCCGTTCGCGAGATATGGGAGTTTCAAGCTAAGAAATGGTTGAGAAGGCAAAAATTTTTCGCAATTCTGCTGCTCCAAACGCTTAACAAGAATGGCCTAGGGAAAAAATACACATACCGTTGTAATCGGGCGAGTTTCTACTTTCAGATGCAATAGGAATTTTTTGGATAGGTCAATCCGTTCGCGAGATATGAGACTTTGAAGCCAAGAAATGGTTGAGAAGGCAAAAATTTTTTCGCAATTCTGCTGCTCCAAACGCTTAACCAGAATGGCCTAGGGAAAAAATACACATACCGTTGTAATCGGGCGAGTTTCTACTTTCAGATGCAATAGGAAATTTTGGGTTACGTCAATCCGTTCGCGAGATATGGGAGTTTGAAGCTAAGAAATGGCTGAGAAGACAACAAATTTTTCGCACTTCTGCTGCTCCAAACGCTTAACCAGAATGGCCTAGGAAAAAAATACACATACCGTTGTAATCGGGCGAGTTTCTACTTTCAGGTGCAATAGGAATTTTTGGGTTAGGTCAATCCGTTCGCGAGATATGGGAGTTTGAAGCCAAGAAATGGTAGAGAAGACAAAAAATTTTTCACAATTCTGCTGCTCCAAACGCTTAACCAGAATGGCCTAGGGAAAAAATACACATACCGTTGTAATCGGGCGAGTTTCTACTTTCAGATGCAATAGGAATTTTTGGGATAGGTCAATCCGTTCGCGAGATATGACACTTTGAAGCCAAGAAATGGTTGAGAAGGCAAAAAATTTTTCACAATTCTGCTGCTCCAAACGCTTAACCAGAATGGCCTAGGGAAAAAATACGCATACCGTTGTAATCGGGCGAGTTTCTACTTTCAGATGCAATAGGAATTTTTGGGTTAGGTCAATCCGTTCGCGAGATATGGGAGTTTGAAGCCAAGAAATGGTTGAGAAGGCAAAAAATGTTTCGCAATTCTGCTGCTCCAAACGCTTAACCAGAATGGCCTAGGGAAAAAATACACATACCGTTGTAATCGGGTGAGTTTCTACTTTCAGATGCAATAGGAATTTTTGGGTTAGGTCAAGCCGTTCGCGAGATATGGGAGTTTGAAGCCAAGAAATGGTAGAGAAGGCAAAAAATTTTTCGCAATTCTGCTGCTCCAAACGCTTAACCAGAATGGCCTAGGGAAAAAATACACATACCGTTGTAATCGGGCGAGTTTCTACTTTCAGATGCAATAGGAATTTTTGGGTTAGGTCATTCCGTTCGCGAGATATGAGACTTTGAAGCCAAGAAATGGTTGAGAAGGCAAAAAATTTTTCACAATTCTGCTGCTCCAAACGCTTAACCAGAATGGCCTAGGGAAAAAATACACATACCGTTGTAATCGGGCGAGTTTCTACTTTCAGGTGCAATAGGAATTTTTGGGTTAGGTCAATCCGTTCGCGAGATATGGGAGTTTGAAGCCAAGAAATGCTTGAGAAAGCAAAAAATTTTTCGCAATTCTGCTGCTCCAAACGCTTAACCAGAATGGCCTAGGGAAAAAATACACATACCGTTGTAATCGGGCGAGTTTCTACTTTCAGGTGCAATAGGAATTTTTGGGTTAGGTCAATCCGTTCGCGAGATATGAGACTTTGAAGCCAAGGAATGGTTGAGAAGGCAAAAATTTTTCGCAATTCTGCTGCTCCAAACGCTTAACCAGAATGGCCTAGGGAAAAAATACACATACCGTTGTAATCGGGCGAGTTTTACTTTCAGATGCAATAGGAATTCTTGGGTTAGGTCAAGCCGTTCGCGAGATATGGGAGTTTGAAGCCAAGAAATGGTAGAGAAGGCAAAAAATTTTTCGCAATTCTGCTGCTCCAAACGCTTAACCAGAATGGCCTAGGGAAAAAATACACATACCGTTGTAATCGGGCGAGTTTCTACTTTCAGATGCAATAGGAATTTTTGGGTTAGGTCAATCCGTTCGCGAGATATGGGAGTTTGAAGCCAAGAAATGGTTGAGAAGGCAAAAAATTTTTCGCAATTCTGCTGCTCCCAACGCTTAACCAGAATGGCCTAGGGAAAAAATATACATACCGCTGTAATCGGGCGAGTTTCTACTTTCAGATGCAACAGGAATTGTTGGGTTAGGTCAATCCGTTCGCGAGATATGGGAGTTTGAAGCCAAGAAATGGTTGAGAAGGCAAAAAATTTTTCGCAATTCAGCTGCTCCAAACGCTTAACCAGAATGGCCAAGGGAAAAAATACACATACCGTTGTAATCGGGCGAGTTTCTACTCTCAGATGCAACAGGAATTTTTATTAGGTCAATCCGTTCGCGAGATATTGGAGTTTGAAGCTAAGAAATGGTTGAGAAGACAACAAATTTCTCGCACTTCTGCTGCTCCAAACGCTTAACCAGAATGGCCTAGGGAAAAAATACACATACCGCTGTAATCGGGCGAGTTTATACTTTCAGATGCAATAGGAATTTTTCTGTTAGGTCAGTCCGTTCGCGAGATATGGGAGTTTGAAACCAAGAAATGGTTGAGAAGGCAAAAAATTTTTCGCAATTCTGCTGCTCCAAACGCTTAACCAGAAAGGCCTAGGGAAAAAATACACATACCGTTGTAATCGGGCGAGTTTCTACTTTCAGATGCAATAGGAATTTTTGGGTTAGGTCAGTCCGTGCGCGAGATATGGGAGTTTGAAGACAAGAAATGGTTGAGAAGGCAAAAAATTTTTCGCAATTCTGCTGCTCCAAACGCTTAACCAGAATGGTCTAGGGAAAAATACACATACCGTTGTAATCGGGCGAGTTTCTACTATCAGACGCAACAGGAATTTTGGGTTAGGTCAATCCGTTCGCGAGATATGGGACCTTGAAACTAAGAAATGGTTGACAAGACAACAAATTTTTCGCAATTCTGCTGCTCCAATCGCTTAACGAGAATAGCCTAGGGGAAAAATACACGTACCGTTTTAATCGGGCGAGTTTCAAGTTTCAGATGCAATAGGAATTGTTGGGTTAGGTCAATCCGTTCGCGAGATATGGGAGTTTGAAGCAAGAAATGGTTGAGAAGGCAAAAATTTTTCGCAATTCTGCTGCTCCAAACGCTTAACCAGAATGGCCAAGGGAAAAAATACACATACCGTTGTAATCGGGCGAGTTTCTACTTTCGGATGCGATAGGAATTTTTGGGTTAGGTCTGTCCGTTCGCGAGATATGGGAGTTTGAAGACAAGAAATGGTTGAGAAGGCGAGATATTTTTCGCAATTCTGCTGCTCCAAACTCTTAACCAGAAAGGCCTCGGGAAAAAATACACATACCGTTGTAATCGGGCGAGTTTCTACTTTCAGATGCAATAGGAATTTTTGGGTTAGGTCAGTCCGTGCGCGAGATATGGGAGTTTGAAGACAAGAAATGGTTGAGAAGGCAAAAAATTTTTCGCAATTCTGCTGCTCCAAACGCTTAACCAGAATGGTCTAGGGAAAAAATACACATACCGTTGTAATCGGGCGAGTTTCTACTTTCAGACGCAACAGGAATTTTTGGGTTAGGTCAATCCGTTCGCGAGATATGGGACCTTGAAACTAAGAAATGGTTGACAAGACAACAAATTTTTCGCAATTCTGCTGCTCCAAACGCTTAACCAGAATGGCCTAGGGAAAAAATACACATACCGTTGTAATCGGGCGAGTTTCTACTTTCGGATGCAATAGGAATTTTTGGGTTAGGTCTGTCCGTTCGCGAGGTATGGGAGTTTGAAGACAAGAAATGGTTGAGAAGGCGAGAAATTTTTCGCACTTCTGCTGCTCCAAACGCTTAACCAGAATGGCCTAGGGAAAACATACACATACCGTTGTAATCGGGCGAGTTTCTACTTTCGGATGCAATAGGAATTTTTGGGTTGGGTCAATCCGTTCGCGAGATATGGGAGTTTGAAGCCAAGAAATGGTTGAGAAGGCAAAAAAATTTTTCGCAATTCTGCTGCACCAAACGCTTAACCAGAATGGCCCAGGGAAAAAATACACATACCGTTGTAATTGGGCGAGCTTCTACTCTCAGATGCAACAGGAATTTATGTTAGGTCAATCCGTTCGCGAGATATTGGAGTTTGAAGCTAAGAAATGGTTGAGAAGACAACAAATTTCTCGCACTTCTGCTGCTCCAAACGCTTAACCAGAATGGCCTAGGGAAAAAATACACATACCTTTGCAATCGGGCGAGTTTCTATTTTCAGTTACAATAGGAATTTTCGGGTTAGGTCAATCCGTTCGCGAGATATGGGATTTTGAAGCCAAGAAATGGCTGAGAAGGCAAAAAATTTTTCGCAATTCTGCTGCTCCAAACGCTTAACCAGAATGGCCTAGGGAAAAAATACACATACCGCTGTAATCGGGCGAGTTTCTACTTTCAGTTACAATAGGAATTTTCGGGTTAGGTCAATCCGATCGCGAGATATGGGATTTTGAAGCCAAGGAATGGTTGAGAAGGCAAAAAATTTTTCGCAATTCTGCTGCTCCAAACGCTTAACCAGAATGGCCAAGGGAAAAAATACACATACCGTTGTAATCGGGCGAGTTTCTACTTTCGGATGCAATAGGAATTTTTGGGTTAGGTCTGTCCGTTCGCGAGGTATGGGAGTTTGAAGACAAGAAATGGTTGAGAAGGCGAGAAATTTTTCGCACTTCTGCTGCTCCAAACGCTTAACCAGAATGGCCTAGGGAAAACATACACATAGCGTTGTAATCGGGCGAGTTTCTAATTTCGGATGCAATAGGAATTTTTGGGTTAGGTCTGTCCGTTCGCGAGATATGGGAGTTTGAAGACAAGAAATGGTTGGGAAGGCGAGAAATTTTTCGCACTTCTGCTGCTCCAAACGCTTAACCAGAATGGCCTAGGGAAAAAATACACATACCGCTGTAATCGGGCGAGTTTATACTTTCAGATGCAATAGGAATTTTTCTGTTAGGTCAGTCCGTTCGCGAGATATGGGAGTTTGAAACCAAGAAATGGTTGAGAAGGCAAAAAATTTTTCGCAATTCTGCTGCTCCAAACGCTTAACCAGAAAGGCCTAGGGAAAAAATACACATACCGTTGTAATCGGGCGAGTTTCTACTTTCAGATGCAATAGGAATTTTTGGGTTAGGTCAGTCCGTGCGCGAGATATGGGAGTTTGAAGACAAGAAATGGTTGAGAAGGCAAAAAATTTTTCGCAATTCTGCTGCTCCAAACGCTTAACCAGAATGGCCTAGGGAAAAAATACACATACCGTTGTAATCGGGCGAGTTTCTACTTTCAGTTACAATAGGAATTTTCGGGTTAGGTCAATCCGATCGCGAGATATGGGATTTTGAAGCCAAGGAATGGTTGAGAAGGCAAAAAATTTTTCGCAATTCTGCTGCTCCAAACGCTTAACCAGAATGGCCAAGGGAAAAAATACACATACCGTTGTAATCGGGCGAGTTTCTACTTTCGGATGCAATAGGAATTTTTGGGTTAGGTCTGTCCGTTCGCGAGGTATGGGAGTTTGAAGACAAGAAATGGTTGAGAAGGCGAGAAATTTTTCGCACTTCTGCTGCCCCAAACGCTTAACCAGAATGGCCTAGGGAAAACGTACACATACCGTTGTAATCGGGCGAGTTTCTACTTTCGGATGCAATAGGAATTTTTGGGTTAGGTCTGTCCGTTCGCGAGATATGGGAGTTTGAAGACAAGAAATGGTTGGGAAGGCGAGAAATTTTTCGCACTTCTGCTGCTCCAAACGCTTAACCAGAATGGCCTAGGGAAAAAATACACATACCGCTGTAATCGGGCGAGTTTATACTTTCAGATGCAATAGGAATTTTTCTGTTAGGTCAGTCCGTTCGCGAGATATGGGAGTTTGAAACCAAGAAATGGTTGAGAAGGCAAAAAATTTTTCGCAATTCTGCTGCTCCAAACGCTTAACCAGAAAGGCCTAGGGAAAAAATACACATACCGTTGTAATCGGGCGAGTTTCTACTTTCAGATGCAATAGGAATTTTTGGGTTAGGTCAGTCCGTGCGCGAGATATGGGAGTTTGAAGACAAGAAATGGTTGAGAAGGCAAAAAATTTTTCACAATTCTGCTGCTCCAAACGCTTAACCAGAATGGTCTAGGGAAAAAATACACATACCGTTGTAATCGGGCGAGTTTCTACTATCAGACGCAACAGGAATTTTTGGGTTAGGTCAATCCGTTCGCGAGATATGGGACCTTGAAACTAAGAAATGGTTGACAAGACAACAAATTTTTCGCACTTCTGCTGCTCCAATCGCTTAACGAGAATGGCCTAGGGGAAAAATACACGTACCGTTGTAATCGGGCGAGTTTCAAGTTTCAGATGCAATAGGAATTGTTGGGTTAGGTCAATCCGTTCGCGATATATGGGAGTTTGAAGCCAAGAAATGGTTGAGAAGGCAAAAAATTTTTCGCAATTCTGCTGCTCCAAACGCTTAACCAGAATGGTCTAGGGAAAAAATACACATACCGTTGTAATCGGGCGAGTTTCTACTTTCAGACGCAACAGGAATTTTTGGGTTAGGTCAATCCGTTCGCGAGATATGGGACCTTGAAACTAAGAAATGGTTGACAAGACAACAAATTTTTCGCAATTCTGCTGCTCCAAACGCTTAACCAGAATGGCCTAGGGAAAAAATACACATACCGTTGTAATCGGGCGAGTTTCTACTTTCAGATGCAATAGGAATTTTTGGGTTAGGTCAATCCGTTCGCGAGATATTGGAGTTTGAAGCTAAGAAATGGTTGAGAAGACAACAAATTTCTCGCACTTCCGCTGCTCCAAACGCTTAACCAGAATGGCCTAGGGAAAAAATATACATACCGTTGTAATCGGGCGAGTTTCTACTTTCAGATGCAATAGGAATTTTTGGGTTAGTTCAATCCGTTCGCGAGATGTGGGACTTTGAAGCTAAGAAATGGTTGAGAAGGCAAAAAATTTTTCGCAATTCTGCTGCTCCAAACGCTTAACCAGAATTGCCTAGGGAAAAAATACACATACCCTTGTAATCGGGCGAGTTTCTACTTTCAGTTACAATAGGAATTTTTGGGTTAGGTCAATCCGTTCGCGAGATATGGGACTTTGAAGCTAAGAAATGGTTGACAAGACAACAAATTTTTCGCACTTCTGCTGCTCCAATCGCTTAACCGGAATGGCCTAGGGAAAAAATATACATACCGTTGTAATCTGGCGAGTTTCTACTTTCAGACGCAACAGGAATTTTTGGGTTATGTCAATCCGGTCGCAAGATATGGGAGTTTGAAGCCAAGAAATGGTTGAGAAGGTAAAAAATTTTTCGCAATTCTGCTGCTCCAAAAGCTTAACCAGAGTGGTATAGGGAAAAAAATACACATACCGCTGTATTCGGGCGAGTTTATACTTTCAAATCCAATAGGAATTTTTGGGTTAGGTCAATCCGTTCGCGAGATATGGGAGTTTGAAGCTAAGAAATGGTTGGGAAGACAACAAATTTTTCGCAATTCTGCTGCTCCAAACGCTTACCCGGAATGGCCTAGGGAAAAAATACAAATACCGTTGTAATCGGGCGAGTTTTTACTTTCAGACGCAACAGGAATTTTTGGGTTAGGTCAATCCGTTCGCGAGATATGGGAGTTTGAATCCAAGAAATGGTTGAGAAGGCAAAAAATTTTTCGCAATTCTGCTGCTCCAAACGCTTAACCAGAATGGCCTAGGGGAAAAATACACGCACCGTTGTAATCGGGCGAGTTTCTACTTTCGGATGCAATAGGAATCCTTGGGTTAGGTCTGTCCGTTCGCGAGATATGGGACTTTGAAGCTAAGAAATGGTTGACAAGACAACAAATTTTTCGCACTTCTGCTGCTCCAATCGCTTAACCGGAATGGCCTAGGGAAAAAATACACATTCCGTTGTAATCTGGCGAGTTTCTACTTTCAGACGCAACAGGAATTTTTGGGTTAGGTCAATCCGGTCGCGAGATATGGGACCTTGAAACTAAGAAATGGTTGACAAGACAACAAATTTTTCGCACTTCTGCTGCTCCAATCGCTTAACCAGAATGGCCTAGGGGAAAAATACACGTACCGTTGTAATCGGGCGAGTTTCAACTTTCAGATACAATAGGAATTGTTGGGTTAGGTCAATCCGTTCGCGAGATATGGGAGTTTGAAGCCAAGAAATGGTTGAGAAGGCAAAAAATTTTTCGCAATTCAGCTGCTCCAAACGCTTAACCAGAATGGCCAAGGGAAAAAATACACATACCGTTGTAATCGGGCGAGTTTCTACTCTCAGATGCAACAGGAATTTTTATTAGGTCAATCCGTTCGCGAGATATTGGAGTTTGAAGCTAAGAAATGGTTGAGAAGACAACAAATTTCTCGCACTTCTGCTGCTCCAAACGCTTAACCAGGATGGCCTAGGGAAAAAATACACATACCATTGCAATCGGGCGAGTTTCTACTTTCAGTTACAATAGGAATTTTCGGGTTAGGTCAATCCGTTCGCGAGATATGGGATTTTGAAGCCAAGAAATGGCTGAGAAGGCAAAAAATTTTTCGCAATTCTGCTGCTCCAAACGCTTAACCAGAATGGCCTAGGGAAAAAATACACATACCGTTGTAATCGGGCGAGTTTCTACTTTCAGTTACAATAGGAATTTTCGGGTTAGGTCAATCCGATCGCGAGATATGGGATTTTGAAGCCAAGGAATGGTTGAGAAGGCAAAAAATTTTTCGCAATTCTGCTGCTCCAAACGCTTAACCAGAATGGCCAAGGGAAAAAATACACATACCGTTGTAATCGGGCGAGTTATAACTTTCGGATGCAATAGGAATTTTTGGGTTAGGTCTGTCCGTTCGCGAGATATGGGAGTTTGAAGACAAGAAATGGTTGAGAAGGCGAGAAATTTTTCGCACTTCTGCTGCTCCAAACGCTTAACCAGAATGGCCTAGGGAAAACATACACATACCGTTGTAATCGGGCGAGTTTCTACTTTCGGATGCAATAGGAATTTTTGGGTTAGGTCTGTCCGTTCGCGAGATATGGGAGTTTGAAGACAAGAAATGGTTGAGAAGGCGAGAAATTTTTCGCACTTCTGCTGCTCCAAACGCTTAACCAGAATGGGCTAGGGAAAAAATACACATACCGCTGTAATCGGGCGAGTTTATACTTTCAGATGCAATAGGAATTTTTCTGTTAGGTCAGTCCGTTCGCGAGATATGGGAGTTTGAAACCAAGAAATGGTTGAGAAGGCAAAAAATTTTTCGCAATTCTGCTGCTCCAAACGCTTAACCAGAAAGGCCTAGGGAAAAAATACACATACCGTTGTAATCGGGCGAGTTTCTACTTTCAGATGCAATAGGAATTTTTGGGTTAGGTCAGTCCGTGCGCGAGATATGGGAGTTTGAAGACAAGAAATGGTTGAGAAGGCAAAAAATTTTTCGCAATTCTGCTGCTCCAAACTCTTAACCAGAAAGGCCTCGGGAAAAAATACACATACCGTTGTAATCGGGCGAGTTTCTACTTTCAGATGCAATAGGAATTTTTGGGTTAGGTCAGTCCGTGCGCGAGATATGGGAGTTTGAAGACAAGAAATGGTTGAGAAGGCAAAAAATTTTTCGCAATTCTGCTGCTCCAAACGCTTAACCAGAATGGTCTAGGGAAAAAATACACATACCGTTGTAATCGGGCGAGTTTCTACTTTCAGACGCAACAGGAATTTTTGGGTTAGGTCAATCCGTTCGCGAGATATGGGACCTTGAAACTAAGAAATGGTTGACAAGACAACAAATTTTTCGCAATTCTGCTGCTCCAAACGCTTAACCAGAATGGCCTAGGGAAAAAATACACATACCGTTGTAATCGGGCGAGTTTCTACTTTCAGATGCAATAGGAATTTTTGGGTTAGGTCAACCCGTTCGCGAGATATTGGAGTTTGAAGCTAAGAAATGGTTGAGAAGACAACAAATTTCTCGCACTTCCGCTGCTCCAAACGCTTAACCAGAATGGCCTAGGGAAAAAATATACATACCGTTGTAATCGGGCGAGTTTCTACTTTCAGATGCAATAGGAATTTTTGGGTTAGTTCAATCCGTTCGCGAGATGTGGGACTTTGAAGCTAAGAAATGGTTGAGAAGGCAAAAAATTTTTCGCAATTCTGCTGCTCCAAACGCTTAACCAGAATTGCCTAGGGAAAAAATACACATACCCTTGTAATCGGGCGAGTTTCTACTTTCAGTTACAATAGGAATTTTTGGGTTAGGTCAATCCGTTCGCGAGATATGGGACTTTGAAGCTAAGAAATGGTTGACAAGACAACAAATTTTTCGCACTTCTGCTGCTCCAATCGCTTAACCGGAATGGCCTAGGGAAAAAATACACATACCGTTGTAATCTGGCGAGTTTCTACTTTCAGACGCAACAGGAATTTTTGGGTTATGTCAATCCGGTCGCGAGATATGGGAGTTTGAAGCCAAGAAATGGTTGAGAAGGTAAAAAATTTTTCGCAATTCTGCTGCTCCAAAAGCTTAACCAGAGTGGTATAGGGAAAAAATACACATACCGCTGTATTCGGGCGAGTTTATACTTTCAAATCCAATAGGAATTTTTGGGTTAGGTCAATCCGTTCGCGAGATATGGGAGTTTGAAGACAAGAAATGGTTGAGAAGGCAAAAAATTTTTCGCAATTCTGCTGCTCCAAACTCTTAACCAGAAAGGCCTCGGGAAAAAATACACATACCGTTGTAATCGGGCGAGTTTCTACTTTCAGATGCAATAGGAATTTTTGGGTTAGGTCAGTCCGTGCGCGAGATATGGGAGTTTGAAGACAAGAAATGGTTGAGAAGGCAAAAAATTTTTCGCAATTCTGCTGCTCCAAACGCTTAACCAGAATGGTCTAGGGAAAAAATACACATACCGTTGTAATCGGGCGAGTTTCTACTTTCAGACGCAACAGGAATTTTTGGGTTAGGTCAATCCGTTCGCGAGATATGGGACCTTGAAACTAAGAAATGGTTGACAAGACAACAAATTTTTCGCAATTCTGCTGCTCCAAACGCTTAACCAGAATGGCCTAGGGAAAAAATACACATACCGTTGTAATCGGGCGAGTTTCTACTTTCAGATGCAATAGGAATTTTTGGGTTAGGTCAACCCGTTCGCGAGATATTGGAGTTTGAAGCTAAGAAATGGTTGAGAAGACAACAAATTTCTCGCACTTCCGCTGCTCCAAACGCTTAACCAGAATGGCCTAGGGAAAAAATATACATACCGTTGTAATCGGGCGAGTTTCTACTTTCAGATGCAATAGGAATTTTTGGGTTAGTTCAATCCGTTCGCGAGATGTGGGACTTTGAAGCTAAGAAATGGTTGAGAAGGCAAAAAATTTTTCGCAATTCTGCTGCTCCAAACGCTTAACCAGAATTGCCTAGGGAAAAAATACACATACCCTTGTAATCGGGCGAGTTTCTACTTTCAGTTACAATAGGAATTTTTGGGTTAGGTCAATCCGTTCGCGAGATATGGGACTTTGAAGCTAAGAAATGGTTGACAAGACAACAAATTTTTCGCACTTCTGCTGCTCCAATCGCTTAACCGGAATGGCCTAGGGAAAAAATACACATACCGTTGTAATCTGGCGAGTTTCTACTTTCAGACGCAACAGGAATTTTTGGGTTATGTCAATCCGGTCGCGAGATATGGGAGTTTGAAGCCAAGAAATGGTTGAGAAGGTAAAAAATTTTTCGCAATTCTGCTGCTCCAAAAGCTTAACCAGAGTGGTATAGGGAAAAAATACACATACCGCTGTATTCGGGCGAGTTTATACTTTCAAATCCAATAGGAATTTTTGGGTTAGGTCAATCCGTTCGCGAGATATGGGAGTTTGAAGCTAAGAAATGGTTGGGAAGACAACAAATTTTTCGCAATTCTGCTGCTCCAAACGCTTACCCGGAATGGCCTAGGGAAAAAATACACATACCGTTGTAATCGGGCGAGTTTTTACTTTCAGACGCAACAGGAATTTTTGGGTTAGGTCAATCCGTTCGCGAGATATGGGAGTTTGAATCCAAGAAATGGTTGAGAAGGCAAAAAATTTTTCGCAATTCTGCTGCTCCAAACGCTTAACCAGAATGGCCTAGGGGAAAAATACACGCACCGTTGTAATCGGGCGAGTTTCTACTTTCGGATGCAATAGGAATCCTTGGGTTAGGTCTGTCCGTTCGCGAGATATGGGACTTTGAAGCTAAGAAATGGTTGACAAGACAACAAATTTTTCGCACTTCTGCTGCTCCAATCGCTTAACCGGAATGGCCTAGGGAAAAAATACACATTCCGTTGTAATCTGGCGAGTTTCTACTTTCAGACGCAACAGGAATTTTTGGGTTAGGTCAATCCGGTCGCGAGATATGGGACCTTGAAACTAAGAAATGGTTGACAAGACAACAAATTTTTCGCACTTCTGCTGCTCCAATCGCTTAACCAGAATGGCCTAGGGGAAAAATACACGTACCGTTGTAATCGGGCGAGTTTCAACTTTCAGATGCAACAGGAATTTTTATTAGGTCAATCCGTTCGCGAGATATTGGAGTTTGAAGCTAAGAAATGGTTGAGAAGACAACAAATTTCTCGCACTTCTGCTGCTCCAAACGCTTAACCAGGATGGCCTAGGGAAAAAATACACATACCATTGCAATCGGGCGAGTTTCTACTTTCAGTTACAATAGGAATTTTCGGGTTAGGTCAATCCGTTCGCGAGATATGGGATTTTGAAGCCAAGAAATGGCTGAGAAGGCAAAAAATTTTTCGCAATTCTGCTGCTCCAAACGCTTAACCAGAATGGCCTAGGGAAAAAATACACATACCGTTGTAATCGGGCGAGTTTCTACTTTCAGTTACAATAGGAATTTTCGGGTTAGGTCAATCCGATCGCGAGATATGGGATTTTGAAGCCAAGGAATGGTTGAGAAGGCAAAAAATTTTTCGCAATTCTGCTGCTCCAAACGCTTAACCAGAATGGCCAAGGGAAAAAATACACATGCCGTTGTAATCGGGCGAGTTATAACTTTCGGATGCAATAGGAATTTTTGGGTTAGGTCTGTCCGTTCGCGAGATATGGGAGTTTGAAGACAAGAAATGGTTGAGAAGGCGAGAAATTTTTCGCACTTCTGCTGCTCCAAACGCTTAACCAGAATGGCCTAGGGAAAACATACACATACCGTTGTAATCGGGCGAGTTTCTACTTTCGGATGCAATAGGAATTTTTGGGTTAGGTCTGTCCGTTCGCGAGATATGGGAGTTTGAAGACAAGAAATGGTTGAGAAGGCGAGAAATTTTTCGCACTTCTGCTGCTCCAAACGCTTAACCAGAATGGGCTAGGGAAAAAATACACATACCGCTGTAATCGGGCGAGTTTATACTTTCAGATGCAATAGGAATTTTTCTGTTAGGTCAGTCCGTTCGCGAGATATGGGAGTTTGAAACCAAGAAATGGTTGAGAAGGCAAAAAATTTTTCGCAATTCTGCTGCTCCAAACGCTTAACCAGAAAGGCCTAGGGAAAAAATACACATACCGTTGTAATCGGGCGAGTTTCTACTTTCAGATGCAATAGGAATTTTTGGGTTAGGTCAGTCCGTGCGCGAGATATGGGAGTTTGAAGACAAGAAATGGTTGAGAAGGCAAAAAATTTTTCGCAATTCTGCTGCTCCAAACGCTTAACCAGAATGGTCTAGGGAAAAAATACACATACCGTTGTAATCGGGCGAGTTTCTACTATCAGACGCAACAGGAATTTTTGGGTTGGGTCAATCCGTTCGCGAGATATGGGACCTTGAAACTAAGAAATGGTTGACAAGACAACAAATTTTTCGCACTTCTGCTGCTCCAATCGCTTAACGAGAATGGCCTAGGGGAAAAATACACGTACCGTTTTAATCGGGCGAGTTTCAAGTTTCAGATGCAATAGGAATTGTTGGGTTAGGTCAATCCGTTCGCGAGATATGGGAGTTTGAAGCCAAGAAATGGTTGAGAAGGCAAAAAATTTTTCGCAATTCTGCTGCTCCAAACGCTTAACCAGAATGGCCAAGGGAAAAAATACACATACCGTTGTAATCGGGCGAGTTTCTACTTTCGGATGCGATAGGAATTTTTGGGTTAGGTCTGTCCGTTCGCGAGATATGGGAGTTTGAAGACAAGAAATGGTTGAGAAGGCGAGATATTTTTCGCAATTCTGCTGCTCCAAACTCTTAACCAGAAAGGCCTCGGGAAAAAATACACATACCGTTGTAATCGGGCGAGTTTCTACTTTCAGATGCAATAGGAATTTTTGGGTTAGGTCAGTCCGTGCGCGAGATATGGGAGTTTGAAGACAAGAAATGGTTGAGAAGGCAAAAAATTTTTCGCAATTCTGCTGCTCCAAACGCTTAACCAGAATGGTCTAGGGAAAAAATACACATACCGTTGTAATCGGGCGAGTTTCTACTTTCAGACGCAACAGGAATTTTTGGGTTAGGTCAATCCGTTCGCGAGATATGGGACCTTGAAACTAAGAAATGGTTGACAAGACAACAAATTTTTCGCAATTCTGCTGCTCCAAACGCTTAACCAGAATGGCCTAGGGACAAAATACACATACCGTTGTAATCGGGCGAGTTTCTACTTTCAGATGCAATAGGAATTTTTGGGTTAGGTCAATCCGTTCGCGAGATATTGGAGTTTGAAGCTAAGAAATGGTTGAGAAGACAACAAATTTCTCGCACTTCCGCTGCTCCAAACGCTTAACCAGAATGGCCTAGGGAAAAAATATACATACCGTTGTAATCGGGCGAGTTTCTACTTTCAGATGCAATAGGAATTTTTGGGTTAGTTCAATCCGTTCGCGAGATGTGGGACTTTGAAGCTAAGAAATGGTTGAGAAGGCAAAAAATTTTTCGCAATTCTGCTGCTCCAAACGCTTAACCAGAATTGCCTAGGGAAAAAATACACATATCGTTGTAATCGGGCGAGTTTCTACTTTCAAATGCAAGAGGAATTTTTGGGTTGGGTCAATCCGTTCGCGAGATATGGGAGTTTGAAGCCAAGAAATGGTTGAGAAGGCAAAAAAATTTTTCGCAATTCTGCTGCACCAAACGCTTAACCAGAATGGCCCAGGGAAAAAATAGACATACCGTTGCAATCGGGCGAGTTTCTACTTTCAGATGCAATAGGAATTTTTGGGTTAGTTCAATCCGTTCGCGAGATGTGGGACTTTGAAGCTAAGAAATGGTTGACAAGACAACAAATTTTTCGCACTTCTGCTGCTCCAATCGTTTAACCAGAATGCCCTAGGGAAAAAATACACATACCGTTGCAATCGGGCGAGTTTCTACTTTCAGATGCAATAGGAATTTTTCGGATAGGTCAGTCCGTTCGCGAGATATGGGAGTTTGAAACCAAGAAATGGTTGAGAAGGCAAAAAATTTTTCGCAATTCTGCTGCTCCAAACGCTTAACCAGAATGGCCAAGGGAAAAAATACACATACCGTTGTAATCGGGCGAGTTTCTACTTTCGGATGCAATAGGAATTCTTGGGTTAGGTCTGTCCGTTCGCGAGATATGGGAGTTTGAAGACAAGAAATGGTTGAGAAGACAACAAATTTTTGGCACTTCTGCTGCTCCAAACGCTTAACCAGAATGGCCTAGGGAAAAAATACACATACGGTTGTAATCGGGCGAGTTTCTACTTTCAGTTACAATAGGAATTTCCGGGTTAGGTCAATCCGATCGCGAGATATGGGATTTTGAAGCCAAGGAATGGTTGAGAAGGCAAAAAATTTTTCGCAATTCTGCTGCTCCAAACGCTTAACCAGAATGGCCAAGGGAAAAAATACACATACCGTTGTAATCGGGCGAGTTTCTACTTTCGGATGCAATAGGAATTTTTGGGTTAGGTCTGTCCGTTCGCGAGATATGGGAGTTTGAAGACAAGAAATGGTTGAGAAGGCGAGAAATTTTTCGCACTTCTGCTGCTCCAAACGCTTAACCAGAATGGCCTAGGGAAAACATACACATACCGTTGTAATCGGGCGAGTTTCTACTTTCGGATGCAATAGGAATTTTTGGGTTAGGTCTGTCCGTTCGCGAGATATGGGAGTTTGAAGCCAAGAAATGGTTGAGAAGGCAAAAAATTTTTCGCAATTCTGCTGCTCCAAACGCTTAACCAGAATGGCCAAGGGAAAAAATACACATACCGTTGTAATCGGGCGAGTTTCTACTTTCGGATGCGATAGGAATTTTTGGGTTAGGTCTGTCCGTTCGCGAGATGTGGGAGTTTGAAGACAAGAAATGGTTGAGAAGGCGAGATATTTTTCGCAATTCTGCTGCTCCAAACTCTTAACCAGAAAGGCCTCGGGAAAAAATACACATACCGTTGTAATCGGGCGAGTTTCTACTTTCAGATGCAATAGGAATTTTTGCGTTAGGTCAGTCCGTGCGCGAGATATGGGAGTTTGAAGACAAGAAATGGTTGAGAAGGCGAGAAATTTTTCGCACTTCTGCTGCTCCAAACGCTTAACCAGAATGGGCTAGGGAAAAAATACACATACCGCTGTAATCGGGCGAGTTTATACTTTCAGATGCAATAGGAATTTTTCTGTTAGGTCAGTCCGTTCGCGAGATATGGGAGTTTGAAACCAAGAAATGGTTGAGAAGGCAAAAAATTTTTCGCAATTCTGCTGCTCCAAACGCTTAACCAGAAAGGCCTAGGGAAAAAATACACATACCGTTGTAATCGGGCGAGTTTCTACTTTCAGATGCAATAGGAATTTTTGGGTTAGGTCAGTCCGTGCGCGAGATATGGGAGTTTGAAGACAAGAAATGGTTGAGAAGGCAAAAAATTTTTCGCAATTCTGCTGCTCCAAACGCTTAACCAGAATGGTCTAGGGAAAAAATACACATACCGTTGTAATCGGGCGAGTTTCTACTATCAGACGCAACAGGAATTTTTGGGTTAGGTCAATCCGTTCGCGAGATATGGGACCTTGAAACTAAGAAATGGTTGACAAGACAACAAATTTTTCGCACTTCTGCTGCTCCAATCGCTTAACGAGGATGGCCTAGGGGAAAAATACACCTACCGTTTTAATCGGGCGAGTTTCAAGTTTCAGATGCAATAGGAATTGTTGGGTTAGGTCAATCCGTTCGCGAGATATGGGAGTTTGAAGCCAAGAAATGGTTGAGAAGGCAAAAAATTTTTCGCAATTCTGCTGCTCCAAACGCTTAACCAGAATGGCCAAGGGAAAAAATACACATACCGTTGTAATCGGGCGAGTTTCTACTTTCGGATGCGATAGGAATTTTTGGGTTAGGTCTGTCCGTTCGCGAGATATGGGAGTTTGAAGACAAGAAATGGTTGAGAAAGCGAGATATTTTTCGCAATTCTGCTGCTCCAAACTCTTAACCAGAAAGGCCTCGGGAAAAAATACACATACCGTTGTAATCGGGCGAGTTTCTACTTTCAGATGCAATAGGAATTTTTGGGTTAGGTCAGTCCGTGCGCGAGATATGGGAGTTTGAAGACAAGAAATGGTTGAGAAGGCAAAAAATTTTTCGCAATTCTGCTGCTCCAAACGCTTAACCAGAATGGTCTAGGGAAAAAATACACATACCGTTGTAATCGGGCGAGTTTCTACTTTCAGACGCAACAGGAATTTTTGGGTTAGGTCAATCCGTTCGCGAGATATGGGACCTTGAAACTAAGAAATGGTTGACAAGACAACAAATTTTTCGCAATTCTGCTGCTCCAAAAGCTTAACCAGAATGGCCTAGGGAAAAAATACACATACCGTTGTAATCGGGCGAGTTTCTACTTTCAGATGCAATAGGAATTTTTGGGTTAGGTCAATCCGTTCGCGAGATATTGGAGTTTGAAGCTAAGAAATGGTTGAGAAGACAACAAATTTCTCGCACTTCCGCTGCTCCAAACGCTTAACCAGAATGGCCTAGGGAAAAAATATACATAACGTTGTAATCGGGCGAGTTTCTACTTTCAGATGCAATAGGAATTTTTGGGTTAGTTCAATCCGTTCGCGAGATGTGGGACTTTGAAGCTAAGAAATGGTTGAGAAGGCAAAAAATTTTTCGCAATTCTGCTGCTCCAAACGCTTAACCAGAATGGCCAAGGGAAAAAATACACATACCGTTGTAATCGGGCGAGTTTCTACTTTCGGATGCAATAGGAATTCTTGGGTTAGGTCTGTCCGTTCGCGAGATATGGGAGTTTGAAGACAAGAAATGGTTGAGAAGACAACAAATTTTTGGCACTTCTGTTGCTCCAAACGCTTAACCAGAATGGCCTAGGGAAAAAATACACATACGGTTGTAATCGGGCGAGTTTCTACTTTCAGTTACAATAGGAATTTCCGGGTTAGGTCAATCCGATCGCGAGATATGGGATTTTGAAGCCAAGGAATGGTTGAGAAGGCAAAAAATTTTTCGCAATTCTGCTGCTCCAAACGCTTAACCAGAAAGGCCTAGGGAAAAAATACACATACCGTTGTAATCGGGCGAGTTTCTACTTTCAGATGCAATAGGAATTTTTGGGTTAGGTCAGTCCGTGCGCGAGATATGGGAGTTTGAAGACAAGAAATGGTTGAGAAGGCAAAAAATTTTTCGCAATTCTGCTGCTCCAAACGCTTAACCAGAATGGCCTAGGGAAAAAATACACATACCGCTGTAATCGGGCGAGTTTATACTTTCAGATGCAATAGGAATTTTTCTGTTAGGTCAGTCCGTTCGCGAGATATGGGAGTTTGAAACCAAGAAATGGTTGAGAAGGCAAAAAATTTTTCGCAATTCTGCTGCTCCAAACGCTTAACCAGAAAGGCCTAGGGAAAAAATACACATACCGTTGTAATCGGGCGAGTTTCTACTTTCAGATGCAATAGGAATTTTTGGGTTAGGTCAGTCCGTGCGCGAGATATGGGAGTTTGAAGACAAGAAATGGTTGAGAAGGCAAAAAATTTTTCGCAATTCTGCTGCTCCAAACGCTTAACCAGAATGGTCTAGGGAAAAAATACACATACCGTTGTAATCGGGCGAGTTTCTACTATCAGACGCAACAGGAATTTTTGGGTTAGGTCAATCCGTTCGCGAGATATGGGACCTTGAAACTAAGAAATGGTTGACAAGACAACAAATTTTTCGCACTTCTGCTGCTCCAATCGCTTAACGAGAATGGCCTAGGGGAAAAATACACGTACCGTTGTAATCGGGCGAGTTTCAAGTTTCAGATGCAATAGGAATTGTTGGGTTAGGTCAATCCGTTCGCGAGATATGGGAGTTTGAAGCCAAGAAATGGTTGAGAAGGCAAAAAATTTTTCGCAATTCTGCTGCTCCAAACGCTTAACCAGAATGGCCAAGGGAAAAAATACACATACCCTTGTAATCGGGCGAGTTTCTACTTTCGGATGCGATAGGAATTTTTGGGTTAGGTCTGTCCGTTCGCGAGATGTGGGAGTTTGAAGACAAGAAATGGTTGAGAAGGCGAGATATTTTTCGCAATTCTGCTGCTCCAAACTCTTAACCAGAAAGGCCTCGGGAAAAAATACACATACCGTTGTAATCGGGCGAGTTTCTACTTTCAGATGCAATAGGAATTTTTGCGTTAGGTCAGTCCGTGCGCGAGATATGGGAGTTTGAAGACAAGAAATGGTTGAGAAGGCAAAAAATTTTTCGCAATTCTGCTGCTCCAAACGCTTAACCAGAATGGTCTAGGGAAAAAATACACATACCGTTGTAATCGGGCGAGTTTCTACTTTCAGTTACAATAGGAATTTTCGGGTTAGGTCAATCCGATCGCGAGATATGGGATTTTGAAGCCAAGGAATGGTTGAGAAGGCAAAAAATTTTTCGCAATTCTGCTGCTCCAAACGCTTAACCAGAATGGCCAAGGGAAAAAATACACATACCGTTGTAATCGGGCGAGTTTCTACTTTCGGATGCAATAGGAATTTTTGGGTTAGGTCTGTCCGTTCGCGAGATATGGGAGTTTGAAGACAAGAAATGGTTGAGAAGGCGAGAAATTTTTCGCACTTCTTATGCTCCAAACGCTTAACCAGAATGGCCTAGGGAAAAAATACACATACCGCTGTAATCGGGCGAGTTTATACTTTCAGATGCAATAGGAATTTTTCTGTTAGGTCAGTCCGTTCGCGAGATATGGGAGTTTGAAGCCAAGAAATGGTTGAGAAGGCAAAAAAATTTTTCGCAATTCTGCTGCACCAAACGCTTAACCAGAATGGCCCAGGGAAAAAATACACATACCGTTGCAATCGGGCGAGTTTCTACTTTCAGATGCAATAGGAATTTTTGGGTTAGTTCAATCCGTTCGCGAGATGTGGGACTTTGAAGCTAAGAAATGGTTGACAAGACAACAAATTTTTCGCAATTCTGCTGCTCCAATCGTTTAACCAGAATGCCCTAGGGAAAAAATACACATACCGTTGCAATCGGGCGAGTTTCTACTTTCAGATGCAATAGGAATTTTTCGGTTAGGTCAGTCCGTTCGCGAGATATGGGAGTTTGAAACCAAGAAATGGTTGAGAAGGCAAAAAATTTTTCGCAATTCTGCTGCTCCAAACGCTTAACCAGAATGGCCTAGGGGAAAAATACACGCACCGTTGTAATCGGGCGAGTTTCAACTTTCAGATGCAATAGGAATTGTTGGGTTAGGTCAATCCGTTCGCGAGATATGGGAGTTTGAAGACAAGAAATGGTTGAGAAGGCAAAAAATTTTTCGCAATTCTGCTGCTCCAAACGCTTAACCAGAATGGCCAAGGGAAAAAATACACATACCGTTGTAATCGGGCGAGTTTCTACTTTCGGATGCAATAGGAATTCTTGGGTTAGGTCTGTCCGTTCGCGAGATATGGGAGTTTGAAGACAAGAAATGGTTGAGAAGACAACAAATTTTTCGCACTTCTGCTGCTCCAAACGCTTAACCAGAATGGCCTAGGGAAAAAATACACATACCGTTGTAATCGGGCGAGTTTCTACTTTCAGTTACAATAGGAATTTTCGGGTTAGGTCAATCCGATCGCGAGATATGGGATTTTGAAGCCAAGGAACGGTTGAGAAGGCAAAAAATTTTTCGCAATTCTGCTGCTCCAAACGCTTAACCAGAATGGCCAAGGGAAAAAATACACATACCGTTGTAATCGGGCGAGTTTCTACTTTCGGATGCAATAGGAATTTTTGGGTTAGGTCTGTCCGTTCGCGAGATATGGGAGTTTGAAGACAAGAAATGGTTGAGAAGGCGAGAAATTTTTCGCACTTCTGCTGCTCCAAACGCTTAACCAGAATGGCCTAGGGAAAACATACACATACCGTTGTAATCGGGCGAGTTTCTACTTTCGGATGCAATAGGAATTTTTGGGTTAGGTCTGTCCGTTCGCGAGATATGGGAGTTTGAAGACAAGAAATGGTTGAGAAGGCGAGAAATTTTTCGCACTTCTGCTGCTCCAAACGCTTAACCAGAATGGCCTAGGGAAAAAATACACATACCGCTGTAATCGGGCGAGTTTATACTTTCAGATGCAATAGGAATTTTTCTGTTAGGTCAGTCCGTTCGCGAGATATGGGAGTTTGAAACCAAGAAATGGTTGAGAAGGCAAAAAATTTTTCGCAATTCTGCTGCTCCAAACGCTTAACCAGAAAGGCCTAGGGAAAAAATACACATACCGTTGTAATCGGGCGAGTTTCTACTTTCAGATGCAATAGGAATTTTTGGGTTAGGTCAGTCCGTGCGCGAGATATGGGAGTTTGAAGACAAGAAATGGTTGAGAAGGCAAAAAATTTTTCGCAATTCTGCTGCTCCAAACGCTTAACCAGAATGGTCTAGGGAAAAAATACACATACCGTTGTAATCGGGCGAGTTTCTACTATCAGACGCAACAGGAATTTTTGGGTTAGGTCAATCCGTTCGCGAGATATGGGACCTTGAAACTAAGAAATGGTTGACAAGACAACAAATTTTTCGCACTTCTGCTGCTCCAATCGCTTAACGAGAATGGCCTAGGGGAAAAATACACGTACCGTTGTAATCGGGCGAGTTTCAAGTTTCAGATGCAATAGGAATTGTTGGGTTAGGTCAATCCGTTCGCGAGATATGGGAGTTTGAAGCCAAGAAATGGTTGAGAAGGCAAAAAATTTTTCGCAATTCTGCTGCTCCAAACGCTTAACCAGAATGGCCAAGGGAAAAAATACACATACCGTTGTAATCGGGCGAGTTTCTACTCTCGGATGCAATAGGAATTTTTGGGTTAGGTCTGTCCGTTCGCGAGATATGGGAGTTTGAAGACAAGAAATGGTTGAGAAGGCGAGAAATTTTTCGCACTTCTGCTGCTCCAAACGCTTAACCAGAATGGCCTAGGGAAAAAATACACATACCGTTGTAATCGGGCGAGTTTCTACTTTCAGATGCAATAGGAATTGTTGGGTAGGGTCAATCCGTTCGCGAGATATGGGAGTTTGAAGCCAAGAAATGGTTGAGAAGGCAAAAAATTTTTCGCAATTCTGCTGCTCCAAACGCTTAACCAGAATGGCCAAGGGAAAAAATACACTTACCGTTGTAATCGGGCGAGTTTCTACTTTCGGATGCGATAGGAATTTTTGGGTTAGGTCTGTCCGTTCGCGAGATATGGGAGTTTGAAGACAAGAAATGGTTGAGAAGGCGAGATATTTTTCGCAATTCTGCTGCTCCAAACTCTTAACCAGAAAGGCCTCGGGAAAAAATACACATACCGTTGTAATCGGGCGAGTTTCTACTTTCAGATGCAATAGGAATTTTTGCGTTAGGTCAGTCCGTGCGCGAGATATGGGAGTTTGAAGACAAGAAATGGTTGAGAAGGCGAGAAATTTTTCGCACTTCTGCTGCTCCAAACGCTTAACCAGAATGGGCTAGGGAAAAAATACACATACCGCTGTAATCGGGCGAGTTTATACTTTCAGATGCAATAGGAATTTTTCTGTTAGGTCAGTCCGTTCGCGAGATATGGGAGTTTGAAACCAAGAAATGGTTGAGAAGGCAAAAAATTTTTCGCAATTCTGCTGCTCCAAACGCTTAACCAGAAAGGCCTAGGGAAAAAATACACATACCGTTGTAATCGGGCGAGTTTCTACTTTCAGATGCAATAGGAATTTTTGGGTTAGGTCAGTCCGTGCGCGAGATATGGGAGTTTGAAGACAAGAAATGGTTGAGAAGGCAAAAAATTTTTCGCAATTCTGCTGCTCCAAACGCTTAACCAGAATGGTCTAGGGAAAAAATACACATACCGTTGTAATCGGGCGAGTTTCTACTATCAGACGCAACAGGAATTTTTGGGTTAGGTCAATCCGTTCGCGAGATATGGGACCTTGAAACTAAGAAATGGTTGACAAGACAACAAATTTTTCGCACTTCTGCTGCTCCAATCGCTTAACGAGAATGGCCTAGGGGAAAAATACACGTACCGTTTTAATCGGGCGAGTTTCAAGTTTCAGATGCAATAGGAATTGTTGGGTTAGGTCAATCCGTTCGCGAGATATGGGAGTTTGAAGCCAAGAAATGGTTGAGAAGGCAAAAAATTTTTCGCAATTCTGCTGCTCCAAACGCTTAACCAGAATGGCCAAGGGAAAAAATACACATACCGTTGTAATCGGGCGAGTTTCTACTTTCGGATGCGATAGGAATTTTTGGGTTAGGTCTGTCCGTTCGCGAGATATGGGAGTTTGAAGACAAGAAATGGTTGAGAAAGCGAGATATTTTTCGCAATTCTGCTGCTCCAAACTCTTAACCAGAAAGGCCTCGGGAAAAAATACACATACCGTTGTAATCGGGCGAGTTTCTACTTTCAGATGCAATAGGAATTTTTGGGTTAGGTCAGTCCGTGCGCGAGATATGGGAGTTTGAAGACAAGAAATGGTTGAGAAGGCAAAAAATTTTTCGCAATTCTGCTGCTCCAAACGCTTAACCAGAATGGTCTAGGGAAAAAATACACATACCGTTGTAATCGGGCGAGTTTCTACTT
Source organism: Ptiloglossa arizonensis (assembly GCF_051014685.1). Lineage (NCBI taxonomy): Eukaryota > Metazoa > Arthropoda > Insecta > Hymenoptera > Colletidae > Ptiloglossa > Ptiloglossa arizonensis. The sequence goes on from NW_027479393.1 coordinate 127,926, forward strand.
TCAGACGCAACAGGAATTTTTGGGTTAGGTCAATCCGTTCGCGAGATATGGGACCTTGAAACTAAGAAATGGTTGACAAGACAACAAATTTTTCGCAATTCTGCTGCTCCAAACGCTTAACCAGAATGGCCTAGGGAAAAAATACACATACCGTTGTAATCGGGCGAGTTTCTACTTTCAGATGCAATAGGAATTTTTGGGTTAGGTCAATCCGTTCGCGAGATATTGGAGTTTGAAGCTAAGAAATGGTTGAGAAGACAACAAATTTCTCGCACTTCCGCTGCTCCAAACGCTTAACCAGAATGGCCTAGGGAAAAAATATACATACCGTTGTAATCGGGCGAGTTTCTACTTTCAGATGCAATAGGAATTTTTGGGTTAGTTCAATCCGTTCGCGAGATGTGGGACTTTGAAGCTAAGAAATGGTTGAGAAGGCAAAAAATTTTTCGCAATTCTGCTGCTCCAAACGCTTAACCAGAATGGCCAAGGGAAAAAATACACATACCGTTGTAATCGGGCGAGTTTCTACTTTCGGATGCAATAGGAATTCTTGGGTTAGGTCTGTCCGTTCGCGAGATATGGGAGTTTGAAGACAAGAAATGGTTGAGAAGACAACAAATTTTTGGCACTTCTGTTGCTCCAAACGCTTAACCAGAATGGCCTAGGGAAAAAATACACATACGGTTGTAATCGGGCGAGTTTCTACTTTCAGTTACAATAGGAATTTCCGGGTTAGGTCAATCCGATCGCGAGATATGGGATTTTGAAGCCAAGGAATGGTTGAGAAGGCAAAAAATTTTTCGCAATTCTGCTGCTCCAAACGCTTAACCAGAATGGCCAAGGGAAAAAATACACATACCGTTGTAATCGGGCGAGTTTCTACTTTCGGATGCAATAGGAATTTTTGGGTTAGGTCTGTCCGTTCGCGAGATATGGGAGTTTGAAGACAAGAAATGGTTGAGAAGGCGAGAAATTTTTCGCACTTCTGCTGCTCCAAACGCTTAACCAGAATGGCCTAGGGAAAACATACACATACCGTTGTAATCGGGCGAGTTTCTACTTTCGGATGCAATAGGAATTTTTGGGTTAGGTCTGTCCGTTCGCGAGATATGGGAGTTTGAAGACAAGAAATGGTTGAGAAGGCGAGAAATTTTTCGCACTTCTGCTGCTCCAAACGCTTAACCAGAATGGCCTAGGGAAAAAATACACATACCGCTGTAATCGGGCGAGTTTATACTTTCAGATGCAATAGGAATTTTTCTGTTAGGTCAGTCCGTTCGCGAGATATGGGAGTTTGAAACCAAGAAATGGTTGAGAAGGCAAAAAATTTTTCGCAATTCTGCTGCTCCAAACGCTTAACCAGAAAGGCCTAGGGAAAAAATACACATACCGTTGTAATCGGGCGAGCTTCTACTTTCAGATGCAATAGGAATTTTTGGGTTAGGTCAGTCCGTGCGCGAGATATGGGAGTTTGAAGACAAGAAATGGTTGAGAAGGCAAAAAATTTTTCGCAATTCTGCTGCTCCAAACGCTTAACCAGAATGGTCTAGGGAAAAAATACACATACCGTTGTAATCGGGCGAGTTTCTACTATCAGACGCAACAGGAATTTTTGGGTTAGGTCAATCCGTTCGCGAGATATGGGACCTTGAAACTAAGAAATGGTTGACAAGACAACAAATTTTTCGCACTTCTGCTGCTCCAATCGCTTAACGAGAATGGACTAGGGGAAAAATACACGTACCGTTGTAATCGGGCGAGTTTCAAGTTTCAGATGCAATAGGAATTGTTGGGTTAGGTCAATCCGTTCGCGAGATATGGGAGTTTGAAGCCAAGAAATGGTTGAGAAGGCAAAAAATTTTTCGCAATTCTGCTGCTCCAAACGCTTAACCAGAATGGCCAAGGGAAAAAATACACATACCGTTGTAATCGGGCGAGTTTCTACTCTCGGATGCAATAGGAATTTTTGGGTTAGGTCTGTCCGTTCGCGAGATATGGGAGTTTGAAGACAAGAAATGGTTGAGAAGGCGAGAAATTTTTCGCACTTCTGCTGCTCCAAACGCTTAACCAGAATGGCCTAGGGAAAAAATACACATACCGTTGTAATCGGGCGAGTTTCTACTTTCAGATGCAATAGGAATTGTTGGGTAGGGTCAATCCGTTCGCGAGATATGGGAGTTTGAAGCCAAGAAATGGTTGAGAAGGCAAAAAATTTTTCGCAATTCTGCTGCTCCAAACGCTTAACCAGAATGGCCAAGGGAAAAAATACACTTACCGTTGTAATCGGGCGAGTTTCTACTTTCGGATGCGATAGGAATTTTTGGGTTAGGTCTGTCCGTTCGCGAGATATGGGAGTTTGAAGACAAGAAATGGTTGAGAAGGCGAGATATTTTTCGCAATTCTGCTGCTCCAAACTCTTAACCAGAAAGGCCTCGGGAAAAAATACACATACCGTTGTAATCGGGCGAGTTTCTACTTTCAGATGCAATAGGAATTTTTGGGTTAGGTCAGTCCGTGCGCGAGATATGGGAGTTTGAAGACAAGAAATGGTTGAGAAGGCAAAAAATTTTTCGCAATTCTGCTGCTCCAAACGCTTAACCAGAATGGTCTAGGGAAAAAATACACATACCGTTGTAATCGGGCGAGTTTCTACTTTCAGTTACAATAGGAATTTTCGGGTTAGGTCAATCCGATCGCGAGATATGGGATTTTGAAGCCAAGGAATGGTTGAGAAGGCAAAAAATTTTTCGCAATTCTGCTGCTCCAAACGCTTAACCAGAATGGCCAAGGGAAAAAATACACATACCGTTGTAATCGGGCGAGTTTCTACTTTCGGATGCAATAGGAATTTTTGGGTTAGGTCTGTCCGTTCGCGAGATATGGGAGTTTGAAGACAAGAAATGGTTGAGAAGGCGAGAAATTTTTCGCACTTCTGCTGCTCCAAACGCTTAACCAGAATGGCCTAGGGAAAACATACACATACCGTTGTAATCGGGCGAGTTTCTACTTTCGGATGCAATAGGAATTTTTGGGTTAGGTCTGTCCGTTCGCGAGATATGGGAGTTTGAAGACAAGAAATGGTTGAGAAGGCGAGAAATTTTTCGCACTTCTGCTGCTCCAAACGCTTAACCAGAATGGCCTAGGGAAAAAATACACATACCGCTGTAATCGGGCGAGTTTATACTTTCAGATGCAATAGGAATTTTTCTGTTAGGTCAGTCCGTTCGCGAGATATGGGAGTTTGAAACCAAGAAATGGTTGAGAAGGCAAAAAATTTTTCGCAATTCTGCTGCTCCAAACGCTTAACCAGAAAGGCCTAGGGAAAAAATACACATACCGTTGTGATCGGGCGAGTTTCTACTTTCAGATGCAATAGGAATTGTTGGGTTAGGTCAATCCGTTCGCGAGATATGGGAGTTTGAAGCCAAGAAATGGTTGAGAAGGCAAAAAATTTTTCGCAATTCTGCTGCTCCAAACGCTTAACCAGAATGGCCAAGGGAAAAAATACACTTACCGCTGTAATCGGGCGAGTTTCTACTTTCGGATGCGATAGGAATTTTTGGGTTAGGTCTGTCCGTTCGCGAGATATGGGAGTTTGAAGACAAGAAATGGTTGAGAAGGCGAGATATTTTTCGCAATTCTGCTGCTCCAAACTCTTAACCAGAAAGGCCTCGGGAAAAAATACACATACCGTTGTAATCGGGCGAGTTTCTACTTTCAGATGCAACAGGAATTTTTGGGTTAGGTCAGTCCGTGCGCGAGATATGGGAGTTTGAAGACAAGAAATGGTTGAGAAGGCAAAAAATTTTTCGCAATTCTGCTGCTCCAAACGCTTAACCAGAATGGTCTAGGGAAAAAATACACATACCGTTGTAATCGGGCGAGTTTCTACTTTCAGACGCAACAGGAATTTTTGGGTTAGGTCAATCTGTTCGCGAGATATGGGACCTTGAAACTAAGAAATGGTTGACAAGACAACAAGTTTTTCGCAATTCTGCTGCTCCAAACGCTTAACCAGAATGGCCTAGGGAAAAAATATACATACCGTTGTAATCGGGCGAGTTTCTACTTTCAGACGCAACAGGAATTTTTGTGTTAGGTCAATCCGTTCGCGAGATATTGGAGTTTGAAGCTAAGAAATGGTTGAGAAGACAACAAATTTTTCGCACTTCTGCTGCTCCAAACGCTTAACCAGAATGGCCTAGGGAAAAAATACACATACCGTTGTAATCGGGCGAGTTTCTACTTTCAGATGCAACAGGAATTTTTGGGTTAGGCCAATCCGTTCGCGAGATATGGGACTTTGAAGCGAAGAAATGGTTGACAAGACAACAGATATTTCGCAATTCTGCTGCTCCAAACGCTTAACCAGAATGGGCTAGGGAAAAAATACACATACCGTTGTAATCTGGCGATTTTCTACTTTCAGACGCAACAGTAATTTTTGGGTTAGGTCAATCCGGTCGTGAGATATGGGAGTTTGAAACCAAGAAATGGTTGACAAGACAAAAATTTTTCGCAATTCTGCTGCTCCAAACGCTTAACCAGGATGGCCAAGGGAAAAAATACACATACCGTTGTAATCTGCCGAGTTTCTACTTTCGGATGCAATAGGAATTTTTGGGTTAGGTCTGTCCGTTCGCGAGATATGGGAGTTTGAAAACAAGAAATGGTTGAGAAGGCGAGAAATTTTTCGCAATTCTGCTGCTCCAAACGCTTAACCAGAATGGCCTAGGGAAAAAATACACATACCGTTGTAATCGGGCGAGTTTCTACTTTCAGATGCAATAGGAATTTTTGGGTTAGGTCAATCCGTTCGCGAGATATGGGAGTTTGAAGCTAAGAAATGGTTGAGAAGACAACAAATTTTTCGCACTTCTGCTGCTCTAAACGCTTAACCAGAATGGCCTAGGGAAAAAATACACATACCATTGTAATCGGGAGAGTTTCTACTTTCAGTTACAATAGGAGTTTTTGGGTTAGGTCAATCCGTTCGCGAGATATGGGACTTTGAAGCTAAGAAATGGTTGACAAGACAACAAATTTTTCGCACTTCTGCTGCTCCAATCGCTTAACCAGAATGGCCTAGGGGAAAAATACACGTACCGTTGTAATCGGGCGAGTTTCTACTTTCAGACGCAACAGTAATTTTTGGGTTAGGTCAATCCGGTCGCGAGATATGGGAGTTTGAAGCCAAGAAATGGTTGAGAAGGCGAGAAATTTTTCGCAATTCTGCTGCTCCAATCGCTTAACCAGAATGGCCTAGGGGAAAAATACACGTACCGTTGTAATCGGGCGAGTTTCTACTTTCAAATGCAATAGGAATTTTTGGGTTGGGTCAATCCGTTCGCGAGATATGGGAGTTTGAAGCCAAGAAATGGTTGAGAAGGCAAAAAATTTTTCGCAATTCTGCTGCTCCAATCGCTTAACCAGAATGGCCTAGGGGAAAAATACACGTACCGTTGTAATCGGGCGAGTTTCTACTTTCAAATGCAATAGGAATTTTTGGGTTGGGTCAATCCGTTCGCGAGATATGGGAGTTTGAAGCCAAGAAATGGTTGAGAAGGCAAAAAATTTTTCGCACTTCTGCTGCTCCAAACGCTTAACCAGAATGGCCTAGGGAAAAAATACACATACCGTTGTAATCGGGCGAGTTTCTACTTTCAGATGCAACAGGAATTTTTGGGTTAGGCCAATCCGTTCGCGAGATATGGGACTTTGAAGCGAAGAAATGGTTGACAAGACAACAGATATTTCGCAATTCTGCTGCTCCAAACGCTTAACCAGAATGGGCTAGGGAAAAAATACACATACCGTTGTAATCTGGCGATTTTCTACTTTCAGACGCAACAGTAATTTTTGGGTTAGGTCAATCCGGTCGTGAGATATGGGAGTTTGAAACCAAGAAATGGTTGACAAGACAAAAATTTTTCGCAATTCTGCTGCTCCAAACGCTTAACCAGGATGGCCAAGGGAAAAAATACACATACCGTTGTAATCTGCCGAGTTTCTACTTTCGGATGCAATAGGAATTTTTGGGTTAGGTCTGTCCGTTCGCGAGATATGGGAGTTTGAAAACAAGAAATGGTTGAGAAGGCGAGAAATTTTTCGCAATTCTGCTGCTCCAAACGCTTAACCAGAATGGCCTAGGGAAAAAATACACATACCGTTGTAATCGGGCGAGTTTCTACTTTCAGATGCAATAGGAATTTTTGGGTTAGGTCAATCCGTTCGCGAGATATGGGAGTTTGAAGCTAAGAAATGGTTGAGAAGACAACAAATTTTTCGCACTTCTGCTGCTCTAAACGCTTAACCAGAATGGCCTAGGGAAAAAATACACATACCATTGTAATCGGGAGAGTTTCTACTTTCAGTTACAATAGGAGTTTTTGGGTTAGGTCAATCCGTTCGCGAGATATGGGACTTTGAAGCTAAGAAATGGTTGACAAGACAACAAATTTTTCGCACTTCTGCTGCTCCAATCGCTTAACCAGAATGGCCTAGGGGAAAAATACACGTACCGTTGTAATCGGGCGAGTTTCTACTTTCAGACGCAACAGTAATTTTTGGGTTAGGTCAATCCGGTCGCGAGATATGGGAGTTTGAAGCCAAGAAATGGTTGAGAAGGCGAGAAATTTTTCGCAATTCTGCTGCTCCAATCGCTTAACCAGAATGGCCTAGGGGAAAAATACACGTACCGTTGTAATCGGGCGAGTTTCTACTTTCAAATGCAATAGGAATTTTTGGGTTGGGACAATCCGTTCGCGAGATATGGGAGTTTGAAGCCAAGAAATGGTTGAGAAGGCAAAAAATTTTTCGCAATTCTGCTGCTCCAATCGCTTAACCAGAATGGCCTAGGGGAAAAATACACGTACCGTTGTAATCGGGCGAGTTTCTACTTTCAAATGCAATAGGAATTTTTGGGTTGGGTCAATCCGTTCGCGAGATATGGGAGTTTGAAGCCAAGAAATGGTTGAGAAGGCAAAAAATTTTTCGCACTTCTGCTGCTCTAAACGCTTAACCAGAGTGACCTAGGGAAAAAATACACGTACCGTTGTAATCGGGCGAGTTTCTACTTTCAAATGCAATAGGAATTTTTGGGTTGGGTCAATCCGTTCGCGAGATATGGGAGTTTGAAGCCAAGAAATGGTTGAGAAGGCAAAAAATTTTTCGCACTTCTGCTGCTCT